>NC_056733.1:530328175-530454170 GCF_019279795.1 Protopterus annectens
GTTTTATTTTTTTAAGACAATGCCAGGAATCCTTGATAATATGTGAAAAAGGACTTAAACAGTTCTTTAACTGTAGGTCTAGAAATTTTGCAGTTGAGACAGTCTTCGACCTTTTGCATCCACTATTGGTCTTAAAGGTGGATGCTGGATGTGTTTATGGATCTTGGGGATCCCAAAAATGGTGGGGATCCTTGGGTGCTTTTGGGTGTAGTAATTGAATTCTGCTTCTGAAATTTGGTTGTTCAAAAGCAAATCCATTAATACTATATCCACATGTCTGTATGCGATGTTTAACTCATTCCGGGAGACCTGCTGATACCCGTCCCCCAATAAATGACATAACATACTATCAGTGTATCTTTCTTGGTCCATAACCACTAATCCTCCTCCCTTATCCGGTTTCATAACCCGGATTGTTTTGTTGTTTGAAATACTGTTGAGTAGGAAGATTTCTTCATGGGTTAAATTAAGTGGTGTGGTACAAGATTTCTTCTTGGAAAGGTTTCTGATATCATTCAAGCATATTCTTTGAAAAAGTTGAATGGATGGATGCAAAGGAGGGTTGACTGTACTGGCCTTCCTTAGGTGGGTTTGCATGGGTTTGCCCGACAGTAAGTGCTGCTAATGTATGGTTAAACGAAAAGACGCTTACACCATGTAGGCTTCGCTTACATGTGCGCAAATTTGCTTAGCATTTACATTTAAGCATTGCTGAAACCTGCTAAGCATAGTTCAGCCATGGTAGCCAGTGATCACATTCCAGTCTGATAAAATAACAGGGTAATGACATCTTTAATAAGTGTATTTCATTCCATGTACATACCATGCTTCTATGTGCTGTCATTACAGTAGCAAGGGGTGTGACTCTACTGTCTGGGGCACCTGAGTATATATGGCTTGTACAACACTCTTCTCCATTTGAATGTGTTTTATACATGGGTAGTATCCCAGGTTATGTGCAGTCACACTGGCATGTACATTACTACTGTTAACAATACTTTCCCAAGTAAGAGTAGATTGCAGATTGTAGTACTGGAACCAAACGCCCCTGCATGCAAAGATGGACTCTGAGTCCTGACTATCATGTTCTTGGTGTGTGAGATGTGTGTCATTAAGTATTTGCTACTGGATAATGATCTGACATGTGGATATTAACTGTAGACTACTGTGTGTATAGAGCATGTCATTGAGGGCTGCTGTCATGTAGTAATGGCATACCTATCAGTGTCAGACGTCTTTCTGTCAAAACATTCATCCTAATGCATAACAAGTTGGCTAGCTGATGTCTGTTTGTCCTCTGTACAGATGTGCAGATGTCAGGTATCCATCTTGGCTGCTTACAGGCAATCTATGCTTAACTGATACTGACATGTCTGCCCAGCTGTGTTATGAATGCCACAGCTATTAAACCCCACTCTGTATACACCACATGCCATGGATACCTCAACTGCACTACCGCAGTCAACAGAACATGCTTGGGTACAGGTCTCCAAGACAGACACCGACCATGTTATGTAATATATGTTGCATACATGTCAATTGGAGCACCTCACTGGCCCTCTGCAAGAGGCAACCAGATGATTGGATGTTGGATTTAATTCTCACCCTGAGGATCACTCATGTGGCATCAGTTGATAGATGGCCTGCTGACAAATGGCAGGTGGCATGATACCACTATACCCACATCCCCTACTCTTCTCATCTCTCCATGGACAATATCCAGGAACACCTGCACATGTGTCAGTGTGCATTACTGAGAATAACAGGGTCTGTGTGTTTGTAAACCTGTAGTTGATAATACCCTGAGGGCCTTCACACCCAATACACACCCACATTGTCATAGCTAGAAATGGCTACTGCTATAATGGAAATTACAAGTACCTTGTTACACTCTCCATCCTATGGGCTGCCTGGAGCTTGCAGTACTAGCACAACACTGTTGTACAAATGGGTAGATAGGCATGGGTTAACCTCTGAGTCCTGGCAAGTGTGTGTATGTGTGCAAGAGTGTATATTTGTAGGATGCAACATTCTGAGGCCACATTCTCCTTCTACAATACACCTTGCAGTACAGTATAAGGGATAGTGATGTTGCTGACTGTAGGAGAGCCATAACAAACCATCACCCTACTATCCCTGTGGCATGTGCAATAGATACATATCCTGTTGTAGCACTCTTGAGCTAGACAAGGGGTTGTATTGCAGTCCTGGTCAATGTGTGATTGTGGGTATGTCAGAGTATTATCATGGGTTTCAGTGAGTAAAATATCCAATGTGGGGTGTGGGTGCTGGGTATACTGTCTTTACACCATGGTACCCCCAGTACATGTCCCAAGGTCCACTGTATGGGGACCACTGTCACCATCAACCATGCAGGTAACTGATTACACTATCCAGCCCAATGATGCATGTGCTGTGTGCAAATAATCTATAACAGAATGGACTCACTGACAAGGTAGTTAGCACTAATAATCCCAGGTCTCTCAGATGTGTCTATGACTGTTATGTGTTTGTCAATGTGTATATGACAGTATGTCACACTATGTTTTGTTCATAAACAACCAGTACATCTCCATTACCATACTGTACAAGGCCTGATGATGCTCTTCACTTAACAAGTAACCTGGAACACACCTCATCCTAAAAGCTGTGTGTTGTGTGCAATTAAGGCCACACACATTAGTAGCAGTAAGTACCTAGGTAGGGGTTATACTCTCAGTGTTGCCAAGTAAGAGTGTGTGTGTGTATGTGAAGGGATCTACTTCAGAACTGACTCGCAAATGCTAACATTTCAAAGGTATAATCTTGTGGAAATTCATTCCACCAATACTAGTAGTAGATGTGTAAATGCCCTCTTCCCCACTGTATAGCTGTACGACTATACTGGGGTTGGTATATATAGTTGGATGTGGATCTTGTGGACACAGCCACCCTCATTGGGGTTATTGTTGTGTGTATCCCCCTGCTTAGTCTGCTGTAATACTGTACAGTTTATGTTAATAGGTTAAGTAGTTGTCAGTCACAGTGTCTGCAGTTCTACACCACCCCACACCCTCCAAAGGGTAGGGCTGTGCCACCCACACCAGCACACCTATGTTTACCAAGTTGTGGATTGCACTACATTGGGGAAGGGGACATATACCCTGCCAGTACCATTGTCAATGACATTAAACTAGCAGAATGATTATTTCCCAATGTGATGTTCTGCCTATTCTGTCTTGGTGGAATTACATAGGCTAACATGGGTTCCCTGCAACAGTACATACATCCATGTGTACAGTATTCTCTGTGTATTGCATCAACACCAATGCCTCTGTGTGTGTGTGTGTGTGTGTGTGTTATACACAAACATGTGGTGTTTACCACCCAGTACACTTACCATTGTCCACTGTAGAAGGGCTGCTGAAATCACCCTGGATACACCCCTCAGACCTATCAGCCATGTGGCACATGCAGTAACTGTTATACAGACTTGTAGCTTGTGTTCAGCTGTACCCAGGATATGGCACAGTCATGGTGTCACCACAGTGCCATACCCTTTGTGGGAAACAGCAGTCCAACATCCTGCTGACACATAGACACCTACAACACAAACAGAATACATTATGGAGACCACAATCAGTCAGTGTTAATAACAGCTATAATGCATCATGGCTGGACAGCTACACATCCTGACATGTATGCATTAAACTTTAGTGTTGAAAACATGTTACACAGCATTACATTGGTACACCTTAATACATTCACCCTGTGCATCAGAACCATATTAGCCTGTCCCTGCATTGATGTTATGGATGACAGCAATGTGGCACAGGTAACATCTTATGCACAGGGTGTGTTGTGGGTTTGCCGGAGACCAAGGCTGTGCCCGTTAGGTTCACAGCATGTGTGTGTGTTAGGGGGTTTCATTATTAATTGGGCTGTTCAGATGTGGTGTGTGTAGGTATGAGGTTGCCCTAGCTGTGTTGGTGATGTGTATGTCTATGCATGCACACAGTTTGGCCATGTGGCTGCCCTATACAGGGGTTTGTTGGACAGCAACAGACCATACCTGGCAAGGTGTGCAGTTCACTGTCTCCAGCCATGGAGATGAGAACTGTGCCTGCCAGGGGTTCCATGGGCACTGCCAGGTACAAGGCCAGATATGGTACTCTCCCAATATGATGACAAATGTCCACTGGATCCGGGTCTGTCTTGGTACTGGCCAGGGCCATGTGCACGTGTCCTGCTATGTTGTGGTGTAGACAGTGCCCCCTGCAGTGATGGTAATAGTACTGCCATTACTGGAGGGTCTCTGACTTGTTGCTTGTCCACCTTGAATACCACCTGTTGGTGTTGCTGATCTACATCCACATGGCCGTCGCACTACTCCCACCATATGCTCAACCACAAACATTGCATGGTCAAGGATTCCCACCATCTCACCCAACCATCTATCTAGGACCTCTGCAAAATAGCAGTGGGCACCTGAAAGATCACAGATGTTGTCAATAACAGCAGAATGAGTAGCCCTCTGGAGCCTCAGACCATGTATGGTATAACATTCCATACATGTCTGTGACTCCATGATGGCCTGAAAGATGTGTCTGGTGACACCTGCTGTGGCACTTCTGCCAGGGGCATGATGACCAGCAGCCGTCCTCCGAGCACTCCTGTATATCTGCCTGTGTGGTACCTCTCCAGTCATTTGGCTATGGCTGCTGTGTCCAGACACACATGCCATAGTCACCACACTGTTCTGTCCCATGCCACCACCCGTCAACTGTCCCTCATCTATGGCCACTGGTG
This sequence comes from Protopterus annectens, assembly GCF_019279795.1. Taxonomy (NCBI): domain Eukaryota; kingdom Metazoa; phylum Chordata; order Ceratodontiformes; family Protopteridae; genus Protopterus; species Protopterus annectens. The sequence goes on from NC_056733.1 coordinate 530,332,964, forward strand.
ATGGGGTATGTATAGGCAATGTGACTGTGTGTGGGGATGGGGTGGATAACGGTGGGATGTCAACCGATGGCACAGCTTCAGCCCCTGACAACCCTGCCTGTGCCTCACCATACCTATCATCACTGTCAGATTCTGCATGGACACTAACATCAGTTTGCCTGCAGGAGGGACCCTGACCCACCTTGCCACCTGTGAGGGGAAAACAAGAAACACACTTTAAGACCTGTATGTCATTGCTTAACTGCACACACACACACACACACACACACACACACACACACACACACACACACACACACACACACACACACACACACACACACACAATTACTTACAGGTGAAGTTGCACAAAGATATTACACACAGACCTTTCGTTACCCAACTGTCAACATGCATGACATATGGCACTCAACAGCATGCACTGCAGCTATAGTCAATCCTACTTATCAACATTATACATCTCTGTGATGCATGAGTTGTGTTAGTAGGTGATGCCCCTTCCCCTGGAACACACTGCACCCATGTACACAGAACTGCTGTGCACCTGTTCAGCACCCTGCATGTACTGTGCACCATACCGCACAGGTGTACACACCATTGCTGAATGTGTATATGTGTGTCAGTTATGTTTGCTCTGCTGCTCACAGCCCCTATGTGTTTGTCTGATATATACCTGGAATGATCTGAGGACATATGTCAATAGTGAATGTCTGATGTCTGATATGCAGATCTCATCATCAGCGGTGCATGTATGAGCACTAGAATACAATTTCACTGACAACCTTCAAAGCTTACTGTGGCTATGAGGAGTGTACACCTCCTTATTGACATGACACCTTCTTCCCTGATATGCCATGGGGCCACAATACTGCATATGTTAACATTACACAAACCTGATATGTGAGATATGACCTGTGCAATCAAATGCAGTATCAAACAAATTTGTTAGTTGTGCAGATGCTGATTGAGATGCATACAGTATGTGGGTGCATAAGTGTGCACACCCTTAACATGATGATTTGTGGCATCAACTGTGAAGTGTACTACAGCAGCCACTATTCCTGGAAGGGGTATACTAGCATGGCCCATCTGCACTTGCCAGTATTTGGTCAATCCGCCCTAAAAATGTCTCCCAACTCTACCAGATTGCAAGGTCAACTCATGTGCGCAGCCCTTGGAGGTCACACAGTGCCTTCACTGTTGCTGTGGAGTCAGGGTTATGTCTGCCACAATTCATTACTCTGACTGTGTGCAGATACAACCATTCTTAGCGAACTTTGGGTATCTGCTTCAGTTCACTGTTGTGTTTCAGGATGACACCCCTCCCCATCCTCAGCCTTTTTGCAGATGCTTGACAACTATGGGCCACACATGAGTGTCATTTTGCAGTGTCCCAAATTCAGAACACCATGTGTACCTGTCTAGTCCCTGCTAATGAATGGCAAACATACAGGTGTACAGGATGGTGGGCCTGAGGTGGTGTGAGGTTTTGCTTGTGCAGCACATGTATCTTTATTAATACTGTCTGTAGGTTTTGAACTTGGTCTTGGTACACCATTACACATTGCAACACATGCCTTTGGGGGACTTTTGATGTTATGCATATGCTACCTGTAGAGAGCCCTGGATGATGTTTCCTGTGGAACAAATATCCTTCTGATTACCCTAACTCATAGGCCACACTTATGCAGAGTCCAGGCAATTGTTGACACAGGTACTGCACAGCCAGTACTTGCTAGACTTTCCTGCAACTCCCTCAGTGTTGCAGCATGTTTATAGGCAGCCTCCATGACCAGTTTGCAACATGTGATGTCATCTGTCTTGGATGGCCATCTGTTTATTTTCTACATTAATGTTGTCCATACTTCCTTGTCACATACATGACTGTCTGCACTGTTTGCCATGGTATATGCAATGGTGAGGTAAGGCTACATCTACAATTCCTGAGTGCTACCTGCTGGATATGGGATCCATTCTATGGTTTGTAAGATGTGTGCAAGCCACGGCTGCCTCTGTTGCAGGTGAGTGGGCAAATGTCATGGACATATGTCTTGGGCAGCAGACCATTTCTTGGTGTGACAATGAGGACCTGAACTCGATGGAAGGTGCATACTCATGAAGAGTGAATGCTATTAGTACCTCAAAAGCTGCTTTCACAATATGTTATTTGGAGTGTGTGCACACATATGCTTCCAGTGTTTGTTAAGGTATGTATTCCTCATATTTGCTGTCCTAACATTGGATTACATATTACACATTCATTGCTCATGTTAGGATCACATTACAGATTGCAAGAGTTGTGGAATGTGGTATTGTGATATGTCGTTGTGTAGATCTGTAACAGTTGCCATTGTAATAGTGGTATATACACTGTTGTAACCACTGTATATGGGTAATGTTTCAGACATGTTCCTACTGTAGGCTATTTGTCCCACCATTATGTTCATCTCTCTGCACACATCTTGCAATGATAGGTTGTTAGTTATATTGCAGGGCTCTTACATACCCTTCAGATATGCCACCATGGTGACCACTGTGATGCAGTGCAGTTAACAGCAACAAGTGAACATGTACAGCATGCATTATGGGTAGGTGTGTTAAATGTGTGCGTGGCAAATACCATGGCCATAACATGGCCAGTGTATTGGTAAGCCTGAACAAAACACACCATACTCACCAGCTAAAGGCTGCTGCCCCAGAGGTATACCAGAGGGACCTACATAGTTGTGTGAGAGATCTGATGTCAGTAGCCACACCTGTGGCATTGGTGCAGGGTAGGAGCAGCATTTCAGTACATCAACAGTACAAACCCACAATACTACAGATTATGCACATCTGTTCATTACTACACTGCAGCAATAGACTATATATATTTTATCTCACATATGCATGATGAAACTTTACAGATACAGATGGATAAGCAACAGTGGTCTACTGATGTGCTCTGTGGCCTTACCTGCATGCTCCTTGTCCATTGTATGGGTAGCACTCACCTCCACAATACTGTCAGCTGGTCTTGGCTTTGCTGGTGGGCAGGTACCCTGAGTCTGGCGAGGAGCTCCTCAGCATGTGTCAGGGGGGGTGGATGGCATGACCCCCCCCCCTGTGGCTAGCTGGTCCCTCCTAACTGCAGCAGCATGCTGATGGGTGTGCTGGATGAGGTCAGTGCAGTGATGTTGGACCTGCTCATAACTGCGGTTATGCAGGCCGACATTGTTTACCCTGTGGACGAGCTCATTCCACAGGACAGTCCTCTTCTGCAGATCATGGGCTGTACGGCCAAAGAGGGTTTGGTGATGCTGCACCAGGTAGTTAATTATAACATTATTTTTCTGGGCGGAATACACTGGAAGACACTGTAGACATGGTACGTGAAAGACATAAAGACGAAAAAAAGGTCTGAGGGCCTCATACTGCAAGGATGTAATAGTTGTTAATTGACATCTCTGTCTTTCCCCCACCATATCTGCAACAATAATCTGAACACACAACTCAATGAGTATGTTTACAGCAAATGTACTGTTGGGACATGTATCGTACTGTACAGCAAATATTGCAATGTGTTTCTAGTCATTTTCCATGTTGAAACACTATCATTGGTGGCCTGTTGATAACAATGTCACCTGCATGCCATTGTAAGGGCCACTATGGTTACATATATGCATGTGTTCTGTTTGCTATGTGACTGCTCCAAATCTGGTGTTTTTTGTTAATGGGGATATCTATGCATGCTGTTAGAAGTAATCCTGGATTGTGTGGACTATTATTACCCATATATGTTCTAAAACTGCAACACAATAGCATGTTTGGGAAGGCTGTTCTCAGCAGAACCACCTCTCCCACCTCATCTGGCTATATTATCAGACCACAGCACATCTGGGACCCACCCCATGACCCCACCATCTGCTGGTCCTGCACTACCTTCAGGTGGAACCACCTCAGGGGATGGTGCTCATCCCCCCCGGGAGCACACACAGACAGGATCCCATCACCTGAAGTCAGGCCCAGGGTCTGGTGCATAGGGAGCTCCACAGAGAATTGGGGGATCTGCTACACCACCTTGAGGCCCTCGATACGCAAGTACATAGTCCGCATGCTCCTTCTGCTCATCCCCCAGCTCAGCTACCTTCAGGGCCGTGGAGGTGCAGTGGTGAATGCCCATGGGTGGGGTCCTTGGTCCCACTGTTTCCATTTGGGGGCTCATGGGCTTCCACTTTCCAAACACCCCCCCATCCACGGTGTTTACCCATCACATGTATCATATACCGCCTCTGTATGCTGCCTTGTCTGTCTTCCATCCTAACCTACCTCCCCAAATATACCTACTATCCTTCCCCAACATCCCACTCACCTTCAAACAAAGGGCAATGTATTCCCAACATGGATTTTACACCAGACATAACTGTCCATTTCGCACCCGCTTACAACTGTATATAAATATATATATATATATATATATATATATATATATATATATATATATATATATATATATGTGTGTGTGTGTGTGTGTGTGTGTGTGTGTGTGTAGATATGTGTGATGTTTTCTGAAGCATATTGTGCAGCACAGTCATTCAGCAGTAGGGGAAATTTATTTATATATATACATACATATATATATATATATATATATATATATATATATATATATATATATATATATATAAAATGTGTGTATGTTTGTATATATGTAGACATAAAGATATATATGTGTATACACATATATTTTATATATATGTGTGTGTGTGTGTGTGTGTACCTGTAGACATACATGTGTGTGTGTGTGTGTGTGTGTGTGTATATATATATATATATATATATATATATATATATATATAAATAAAAATATAGATAGATAGATATGGAGTGCATTCAGACATCAGATCCACACTCTATAAATCTCCTTCCTACACAGTTGCACTGTCCTGCCTTGCTACAAAACAGAAGAGTGTCACATGTGGACACAGCTTAACATTAGGGGGGTATATATAGGGACAGATTGTGGGTAAGCCTATTACAAACCTATGAAGTTTGTGCATGATACATTTCACGTTAACATGACTGTCCTGAAGGTGGTGGGGTTTGAAACTCATGTGTCTATCATGACCTCATTACTTCCACCTTCAGCTATTTGCCACACTAATATACATGTCTTGAGGTACAGAACACACACTATGATAGCTTACATCTTGACATTCAGTGCTGACTTGCATAGTTGACTGGTATGACCCACTGCCCAGAGATCCAGATGTTATGTCCATAGCAGTTCATCATCAGGACAACATTACAGCAACAGGTCTTCATGGCACATATAAATCTTTCCACATGATCTATCCCATTATTACATACCAAGTACTACATTCAATTGCATGCATACATGTTTCACATACCTGTTTTAGTATTTTCCTCTCTTCTGTGTACACTTGTATGTGTCCCTTGTTTTATTTTATTTTGTTTTGTTTTGGTTTGTAGTGTTTTTTTCTCTCTCTCTCTCTCTGTCTTCACTACAGAATTGTGCTGGTTTGAATAGGTTGCAGCATGGATTTTGTAGGTGATACTCATGATCAGGTGATGGCCTTTGCACCAATCTGTGTTCACCACTTGCTAATTGCATGCAGCCAGCTATGTAGTACTTCAGTTACCAATGTCATGGCAATCCACTACTATAAATGACTACATCATGTGGGCGTTGTCCCTTTATTTTTCCTGTATGGAAGACATCCTTACTGTGTGTGGGCAGCAGTGTTACAGACAGCAGGTAGCAATACTTCTGACAACAGGACTTGCAGACACAGGCCAATTACATATTTGTATAAGATTCTAGACCTATGGACAGTTTGAGTATTGCTGTTATATGCATTGAATACAGCTAGTTTTACAGGGTTTGTGTGTACATGCTAGTTTTGCATGGAATGCAGTCTATCTGCATAGCTCTCAACTGTGGGCCTATCCAAATGATGGCCAGAGGATTGACTGTTATGTTTTGTATGTTCACCACACAGGTCTTGTCTCTGACATATCAGTGGCATTCTCTCTGTTGAGTGCTATCAGTATATGGCAACATCCATTTTTGTTTCTGACTTCATATTCCTGAATAAGGGTATGTTGCAAGCAGTACTGTAACACAACCAATGTTCACAGTGTATAACAGCAATATTGCAAATATGGCCCTGTGTTCCATCCTCTGCCCTCCACCTATATACAAGGCTTTGTCCAGATATCATGCAGTAAGAGGTTGTTAAGTAGTGGCCTATCATTATTTAGTGCTGGCATTCCTGCTATCATTCCAGTGATGTTGTGGACTCCCACACAAATTGTGGGGTAGGGTATATATATATATATATATATATATATATATATATATATATATATATATATATATATATATATATAAGGGCTACAGCTGTAGAAAACATGTGTGACCTTGAGGGAGGGGTATGAATTGTTTTTAACCTAGGCTGTTACATCATGTGAGGGATATCAATAGTATGACACATTAAGGTATATGGCTGTACATTTTCATACATTTCACCATGGGAACAGTGGTGGGCTAGAGCATACTGTCTTACAGACCTGTTTGTCAGTGTGATAGTGATGTTTTAAGTTAAGCATTGTTATGTAACAGATACATTTTCAATGTGACAACTTAATTTTCCCCCTAGGGGTTGAGTACAGAGTATAAATGGAGGCTGCTGAACTACATCTGTAATTAATAAGCATTGATTGGTTCTTATCTTCAAGGCAAGTGTTTTTTTTACTGTTGTACTACTTGAAGGTCTTAGCCTGGACAGCAACATATGATGTTCATTGTGTTACAGTGCTGCAGTCATTACACTTGGGTTATCCTGCCGTCAGGCAGTCCCGCAGTCGGCCAGAGTTCCAAAGTCTTGGTCCGGCGTCGGTTGCTGTCGCTTCTTCCCTGATGTCAGTGTGCCAGGGGTATATAAGATGCATCCAATGCCATTTTCTTCAGTCTTGCTTGCCGCGCGGTGCCCGAAGCAAAAGCAGTTCGCAAGTGCCGGTCGGCCGACTCCTGAGATTTTCTAAGTCGAATTTCAGATCCAAAGTCTTCAACAAAGCTAAGTACCCCATTGGGGAAACTTTTTTCTTGCCTCAGACCAATGTCAGAAAAAGTTAATAATTGTATTTCTTGTGGGAAGCAAATACCTCATAAGGACTTCTACTCTTACTGTATTCCATGCCTAGGCCCTAATCACGACGTCACTAGTTGTTGGTTTTGTGCTAGATTTAACAAACGCACTATAAAACGACATTTTGATTTTGCTTTGCACTACTTTGGCCGAAGGTTCAATTATACTATGCCGTCGGATCAACCGACGACCGCAATTCTGAAAAAACACAAAGACAAGGATAAAGACAGGCATCCGAGGTCTAAAAACAGTGATAAAGCCTCTTCTAGGCCAGTCGCCGGTTCTCAGTGAGGCGCTTTCGCAGCACCTAACACCTGCTACCTCAGAGCCACAGGCCGTCTCCGATTCCCACATGGAGACAATTAGGCCTCTGGAAACGCAAGGTATTGGGCCTACGGAAACTGATCCCTCAGATGGGTCCAGAGCTGCTGAGCAGGCATCGGCTTCTGAGGGTGTTTTCAGACCTTCACAACTTACCATTAAAGCAACAAAAACACCATTAAAGACAAAGAAGCAAGTACAGCATTCTCCTGGACAGTCCTCCATGCCTAAGAAACAGATTCTTAAAATGGCCGAAGACCTCATTACTCTAATCAGGGGTTCCCACCCCCCTCCTGAGAAAAGGCCTAGGCAGGATACAGACTATGATTCCTCTGATCAGGTTTCCATTTCCTCTGATTCCTCTTCCGACCAGGGATACTCTCTACCCCCCTATGAGGACTCTGATGCTGAAGAATCTATCCCTTCAGCCTCTCCTCCTGAGGATTACTCTTTTGGGGAAACTTTACATACCATGAGGGAGCATTTCCATTGGGAAAGTCAGGATTATTCAGAATCCAAGAAAAGGCTCAGGGACTTCCCTTTATTGCCTCAGCACAGGCCCCTGGCTATTCCACCTGTGTTAGATATCGTGGATGATGTGTTCTCTGAATCCAGCTTATCTCCTGATTCTTTGCCCCCTGCACCAGCCAAGCCAGATAGGTATTATAGAGTCCCGGACTCTCACAAGTTTCTTTATAAAAACCCTTCTGCTGATCCAGAAACTATTTCCCAGGGTCCAAAAGGGGTTAAGGCTTCCATTGCAAAAAATCCAGTCCCATCTGACAGAGATTCTAGAGCATTGGATAGATGGGGGAAGAAAGTTTACACTTCTGCAACTTTAGCAGTAAGGGCTTTAAATTGCCAGTTTCACATGCTTAAATACCAACAATATTTAATGGCTCAGTTAAAACAGAAAATGCTTGCAAGCTCAGAAGCTCCTGACTATAAAGAAATGCAGGATTTATTGCATGCAGTTGAACAGGTGGGAAAACATACTCTGCAATGTGGTTTTGATTCTTTAGAGGCCTCTTGTAGAGCCGCAGTTACAGGTTCTGTGATTTGAAGACATGCTTGGTTAAAAGAACAGAGTTTACCTGATCATGTTAAGGCAAAATTATTGGATGCTCCTTTACAGCATGATACCTTGTTTGGTGTTAAGGCAGAAGAGGTGTTAAAGAAAATGGAGGATAAAGCTAAATCTATGCAAACAGTCAAAGATTTCTTACAGGTACAGCCACCTCGATTTAGCAGAAATTGGCCTACAAAGAATTGGTCCTTTCCAGTGTCAGACAGGCCACAGAGTGGCAGATACACACGCCCTAGAGGCAGATCTCAACCCCAAGGCTCTAACAGACAATGACAGTGGGGTACCTAAACCCCAAAAGGAGGTGAGGACAAGTCTCATCCTTACAGGAAACAGTCCCAATGACTTCCCCCTTCGTACGCCAAGCACTTCCCTTTTGGCAGCCCCCTTGGGAAAACTAGCACTTTTTTCTCAAAATTGGCAAACAATCACCCAAGACAAATGGGTTCTGAATATTGTGTCTGAAGGTTACAGGTTCCACTTTCACACCTTACCAAGACTAAAAGGAATGCCAAACCTGCCACAAATCAATGGGCAGAGGCACAAAAACAAATTTCAGCCCTCATGGACATGAGAGCTATTCAAAAAGTACCACAGCAGGAACAAGGACAAGGATTTTACTCAAGACTCTTCCTGGTCCCCAGAAATGACAAAGCCTGGAGACCCATACTAGACCTTTCAACTCTAAATACTTACCTGGATGTTCCGAAATTCAAAATGTTGACACTACAGCAGCTTCTTCCCATGCTGGGCAAGAAGGCTTGGCTTGGCTTGTTACTCTGGACCTCAAAGAGGCATACCTGCATGTCCCTATCAGACAAAATTGCAGAAGATACCTCAGATTCAAAGCTGGTGCAATGGACTACCAATTCTCTGCACTGCCCTTTGGCTTATCTATTGCGCCCAGGGTCTTTACAAAGTGCCTGGCACCAGTAATTGCATTTTGCAGACAAAAAGGAATTCAAATATATCCATACCTAGATGACTGCCTCATTCAAGCAGAGAAAAAGGACATTCTTCTAAAGCATCTGGCATTTGTAAAAAGGTTGCTAATTTATCTAGGATACACAGTAAACGAAAAGAAGTCAAAACTAGTGCCCTCACAACAGATAATATTCCTGTGTGCCAGCTTAAATACAACGGCCCAGATGGCTTATCTCACTCCAGACAAACAAGACAACTAACTCAATATTTTCAGTTACTGGCAAAAAAGTCCCATCTCCCTGCAAGAAAAATTCTGCAGGCCCTGGGATTCATGGCATCCTGCATACTACTAATTCCATATGCCAGACTGCATATGAGGAAATTACAGTGGTACCTAAAAAGTGTTTGGAATCAACACTCTCACAGTTTAGAAGCAGTAATACCAATAATTTCCTGCCTACAGCAGGAGTTTCGATGGTGGGCACAGGCATGTCACCTCAACAGGGGTCAGCCTTTCACTCTACCCACAGCCAGGCAGACTCTAACAACAGATGCTTCGGATTACGCCTGGGGAGCACACATGGCAGGAAATTGTATTCAGGGCAAGTGGACCACAGACCAAATGCATCTTCACATCAATCAAAAAGAGATGTTGGCTGTTCAAAATGCCCTAACAGCTTTCAAGGACCTTCTGCATCCAGGACAATTATTATTAAAGACAGACAACACCACAGTAATGTGGTACATAAACAAGCAAGGGGGCACTCATTCTTATCCCCTATGCAGGCAAGCCATGACCTTGTGGAACACAGCTCTAACTTATCAAGTTCATCTACAAGCACAATTCCTGCCAGGAAAGAAAAATACTCTGGCAGACGATCTAAGCAGAAATACCATGGACCCTCACAAATGGAAATTGAATCCACAAATCTTCAGCATGGTAACGCAAAAATGGGGATGCCCAGACATAGATCTTTTTGCCTCCACACTGAATTGCCAACTACAAAAATTCTGCACAAGGACTTACCACACACAAGCATGGAAAGTGGATGCTCTCTCGTTCAGCTGGAAAAACCTAAACGTTTATGCCTTCCCACCACTGCCTCTCCTTTCAAAGGTACTCCTAAAAGCCAGACAAGAAAAACCACAGATGATCCTGATTGCTCCAGACTGGCCACGCCAGCACTGGTACCCAATCTTAAAGAACTTAACTCAAGGCCCACCATGGATTTTGCCTCAAACTTCACACCTTCTGACTCAACAAAACAATCAGATCCTGCACGGTCAGCTCAAAACCCTAAACCTGGCTGCATGGCAGATTCATTAGTCAAGCAGGCAACACCTCTCTCTAAAGTTGTTATGGATGTCATTTTGGAGGCCAGGAGGCCTAGCACCAGGAAAGCTTACTCAGAAAAATGGAAGATATTCTGCTCCTGGAACCAGGCTCAAAGCCTTGACCCTCTTGTCTAAAACATTACTCAGATTTTACAATACTTAACTGAGATGCTGGACAAAGGCCTATCCTTCTCATCAATTAAGATCCACGCCTCTGCCATTTCAGCACATTACAACATGGATCCTCCTTTATTCTCTCATCCCTTGCTAAAACAGTACCTTAGAGGGGCTAAAAACATAAGACTGCCCTGGAGAGCACCAACACCAACTTGGGACCTCAATTTTGTTTTGGAAAAACTGACCCTGCCACCTTTTGAACCAGCCAATACAGCCAATCTAAAATTTTTATCATGGAAAACAGCTCTGCTCCTGGCAGTAACTTCAGCACGAAGAGTCTCAGAGCTATAGGCATTAATGGCAGTGGAACCTTTTATAATTTTTCATCAGGACAGGGTTTATTTAAGGACAAACCCTACCTTTATGCCAAAGGTGGTATCTAGTGTGGCTCTTAACCAAACCATCCATTTGCCAACTTTTTATCCAAACCCCCAGAATAAAGGGGAGAAACTTCTGCACTCTTTGGACATACACAGGCAGCTACGCTTCTACTTGGACAAAACAAAAGCTTTCAGGAAAACTGAGCAACTGTTTGTAGCATATGCTGCAGGATCACTGGGCAAGGCTATCTCAAAGCAGACTATCTCCAAATGGATAGGACACTGCATTCGTTACTGCTGCACACAGCATGGAAAATCAGTCCCTAATAACATTAGGCCACATTCCACCAGAGCAACAGCCACTTCAATAGCCTTTTTCAGAGGAGTACCTACCAAGGAAATTTTGGAGGCTGCAACTTGGAGTTCAGTGCACACCTTTACCAAGCATTACCACTTGCCTCTTTACTCTAAATCCAGAGCAGGATTTGCCACTGTAGTTCTGCAGGGCCTCATAGCCAATCCTAACTCTTTATAGACCAGCCACCCAACCTTAGCTTTGGGATTCTACCCAAGTGTAATGACTGCAGCAGCGTAACACGATGAACATAGTACAGTTTTGTACCTACTATAAATGTAGATGTTCGAGTGTTCACACTGCTGCAGTCCAGGTTACCCTCCATCCCCTCTGTCCTAGCTGGACTTATCTATACCTTTCTATCCTATACAACCTTTGTGGTGTATTTGCTTTTAGCTGAAGGTATTGTTTTTATTTTATATATATATATTTTTTATTAGCAATATCTATTGCCTACCTACTTGGGGGCACCTGACATCTGGGGCAAGAAAAAACGAAGAAAATGGTGTCGGATGCATCTTATATACCCCTGGTGCACTGACGTCAGGGAAGAAGTGACAGCAACCGATGCCGGACCAAGACTTTGGAACTCTGGTCGACTGCGGGACCGCCTGATGGCAGGATAACCCAAGTGTAATGACTGCAGCAGTGTGAACACTCGAACATCTACATTTATGGTAGATACAAAACTGTACTTTATGTTTTCAGATTACTGTATCATATGTTTCATTTGGGAGTTGAATTACTCAGTTAATATGTATTTCAAACAACTGATTGCTTTAAAAATGGCATGTACAACTGAAATAGTACACAAATAAACATTTCTATGTATGCAGATTTGTGTGTGGTGTCATGTCCTTTGCATTGTCTGTGGGTATATGTTTATTATTTATTTTTTATTTATTTATATTTGTTGACCGGGAGTGTCCAACTGGACGTAGGTCCATTTTCAGTGGAGGCCCGGGGAGAAAAGCTCCACAGTTAAAATAAACGGACAGTAGTTACATTGGATTACATAGCGATTAACAATTTACATAGCAATTACTTACAACATATTTACAGATGAAGAACATAGTACATCAGTAGACAACTAGAATCTTTATCTGTGAAGTACATAACAGACATTAACAAATGTTAAAATAAGAAGTTCCTGCTGTATAACTACTAGGCTTATGAGCATCTGAGCTTGCTATAATCAAGGTAGTTAGTGGAGCGGAAAGAAAGGTAGTGGTTGGATGGGGTAGGTGATATTAGAGTGGGAGTTGCAAGGGCATAGCCAGCATGTTTTTAGGTGTGCTTTTAGTAAAATTTTGAAGTGGGTGCATGATGGTACGGAGGTAATTGTGGGTGGGAGGGAGTTTCATAATTTGGCTATGGTGCAAGAGAATAGTGCTTCACCAGCAGAGTTATTGGCTTTAGTGATCTGCAAGTGATTTTTGTTGCTGGATCTTAGTGGTCTGGTGGTTCGATAGGGTTGGAGTAGATTCTGGAGGGATGAGACATTTAGTGGATGGTTTACTAGTTTGTTGGCGAGTGAGAGTTGATACCATTGAAGGAGGTGAGGGAGTTCAAGCCAGCCCAGTTCAGCAAGTGAGAGACAGTGGTGACTATGGTAGGATGCCCCTGTGGTGAATTTGGCAATTTTGTTGTAGCAGGTCTCTAGCTTGTTTAGATCGCATTGCTTTAGGTTGGTATATATTGGAGAGGCATAAAGTAGGGTGGAGATAAGGTGGGAATTTGCTATTGAAATCTTTGCTGCATTGGTGAGAAGATGCTTATTTCTGTATAACGCTCCTAGTTTTTTGTGGACTTTTTTTATGGTCATGGATATGTGAATGTGAAATTTTAGTTTATTGTCTATTTCCACTCCTAGCAATTTGATGTGTTCAGTTGGGTATATAGTGGTGTTGTCTTTTGCTGTGATGTTAAAGTGAGAGTTGTTTTGAGTATGTTTGGTGGGTTGGAAGATGAGTAGTTTAGTTTTGTTTGGGTTGAGTATTAATTGGGCATCGGATAACCAAGTTTCAACAGAGGAAAAGGCTTCCTGTGTGACTTTTTGCAGTTTGGGTAGGGACTGGGCTGAGCAGATGATGGTCGAGTCATCTGCGTATTGTATGAGTGTGCCATGTGTGGTGGCAGAGGCTAGATTATTTGTGAAAACAGAGAAGAGTAGGGGTCCAAGGATGGATCCTTGGGGAACCCCTATGGAGACAGGTAGTTGGGGAGATATGTAATTCTGCCATACAACGGATTGTTGGCGGTCAGACAGGTAACTCTGAAACCAGTTGGTGACTGATTGTGAGAAGGATAGGTTATTGAAGACAGAGATACGTTGTTTGTGTGGGACCATGTCAAATGCTTTAGATAGGTCTAGGAAAGTAGCAGAGGAGAGATAGCCATTGAAAATAAGAAAATAACAGATCTGTTTCATGCAATAATTGTCTTTTTTATGAAAGAAACAAACACTGGCCATTTTAAAAGGTGGCAACTGTAGGAATACTGGCTGTTCAATATGCTGTGCACCTTCTAAATATACTCTTCTTATACATATCTATAGGTAGTAATATATTTATATGTGTATGTATGTGTGTATATATATATATATATATATATGTGTGTGTGAGTGTGTGTGTCTATATGTATTATTGGGATGTTTACTGCTTCCACATTGTACATTCCCTATGGTAGACAGGCTGTTCTGCATGATATGTTAGTGATATCATCCTGACATCTTATGTCTGAGATGACTTACTGTTAACTTGTTGTGGCTATGTCATGCAGGATCCTGGGTTTGAGACTTGCACATGTTGGTTATTGTGTTGCAAGGCAGATCTGTTCAGTTGTGGAGGAGGGGATGATGTCAATAATTACAAGAGAGACTTATTTTGGGCCCCTTCACCCCCATTAAGAGTGCCTTTGGTCAGATGTTTTGCAGTGAGAGGTTCAGAGTGTGAATCCAGTGTGCAAATGCAATACACACACACACACACACACACACACACACACACACATATATATATATATATATATATATATATATATATATATATATATATATATAAAATTGTTTTATATATATCTACATATATCTATCTATATCTATAGCTCTCTCTCTCTCTCTCTCTCTCTCTATATATATATATACATACATCTACATATATAAATACATTTCCCCTACCATTGAATGACGGTGCTGCATGATGTTCGAGAAAACATCAAATTTTTTTACATCTCAAATGGCTTAGTGGTAAATCACTTTGGCTATAGTGTGCAGGGTCCTGGGTTTGAGACTTGTAAGGGCTGATTATTTTGTTGCTGGGCGGAACAGGGGCTATTGGAGACAGAGTGATTAAGGCACTTTAAAGCAATTGTAAGCAGTTTTGCGTGTGTTTGCACAGACCTTAGTGATGCTTACATGAGCTCAGCTTCGCTTACGGCAGCGTAAACCCTCGCTAATTTCAAATAAAGGAAAGAAAAAAGGGAGATAGGAAAGTAGTGAAATTGGGGCAAGCAGGGGGACAAGCAAGAGGAGAAATAGGCAGTAATGTGCAGGACGGGTATAGGAAAGGACCATAGCTCTACATTTCTTTGGCAGCAACAGCTGCTTTCAATGTGGGCAATTTAGAATTTGGTGCCTCACACCTTACAGGGAGGTGTGTGGGCATCATACAATATGGATAATTGGTAGGGTTAGATTGTGTGATGGGTACATGTCTCTGGGTGAAATGCAGATCTATGTATGGGAATTGATTTTTTTGTGGGACAGATGCCCTTTTTTTAAGGTGAGAGTGGGATGTTAAGGAAGGATTATAGGTAAGTGTGGTGAGTGAAGTTTGGTAGAAGAGGTTGCATTTGCAGACAGACAAGACAGACAAGACAGCAGACAGGTGCGCTGTATGACACATGGTGGGGTAAACACCTTGACGGGGATGGTGGTTGAGAATATGAGGCTCATGAGCCACCCAGATGGTACTAGTGGCACTGTTGTCCCCACCTGATGGCAGCACCACTTCCCCTTCACAGCCTCGAATGTGGCTTTGCTGTGGGCTGTGCTGGTGGGTCTGCCTGCCCCTCTAGCTGCACCAGCCTGCTCTTCACATGGTGCAGACAGTCATCCAGCTCCATCTGGAGGACACTGCGCACCATGCCACAGATCTCATCCCGGGTGACAACATCCTCACTGCGCCCACTTGCAGGCGGGGGGGCGAGCCCCATCCCCTGCAGCAGTTCCACCTGAGGGTGGTGCAGGGCCAGCTGATGAGGGAGGTCTGGGTTAGGTCCCAGACATGCTGGGACCCGATGCCTCGGCCAGGTGGGGTGGGAGAGGCGGATCCGCTGGGATCTGCCTTCCCATATGTGCTATGGTGTGGAAATTAGCAATGAATATTGGTTAGTCATGCACAACACATTACAACATTAAAGGCGAACCAGGAACAACTGCAGACCACCGATTTATTTATTTATTTAACCAAAATTGTACTAAGCGCTTTCACCCACACACATCAGGGCATCTTCAGAGTACTGACAATCCTTGTGTTGAACCTCTTTTTAAATCCTTATGTAAATTAGATAATTGAACAATTAAACAATTAAACAAATTATTACCTACGCAGCTAAAAATTCTTAAAGGTACAATCAGCAAAAATGAACATAAACAGCCAGGACTTGTGCAAACTTGTTAATTTGTAAATGTAATAAAACCTTCTTGTCAAAAACTATGTATATGTAATACCAATAAATAAAAGTAAAAATACATATATAAATATCTAGATAATAGTATAAATCTAAATAATTATTAAATATAAACAATTGTTATACAATCCAGCATAAAATCATTCATTAAAAATTTCCTAACATTAAAATTCATATTGTTATACAAAATATTTAAAACATTAAATTATCAGATGTTAACCTAATACATACAAGATCAAATAAATTGAGACTTGTACTTTAGTATACTTGATATAGAAATATGTTCGTTAATACCAGGGCTAGAACTTGCATTTAGCCGTAATTGCCATAAACATTATTTAGCCTCAAGTAAGGTGTTGTCATCACCACCTTTGTTATTATTGTAGTATACAATTCTGTCAATAACAAAGAATAAAAATCTCTTAAAATTCTGGCATCTTAGACTATGCATATAAAGAGAACTAGTATTTTTCTGTTTTTTAATGTCTCTAACATGTTCCACTATCCTTTCTCGAAGTTTCCTTATCGTTTTGCCAACATAAAAGTATGGGCATGATGAACATATAGCTAGGTACACCACCATTTTTGTGTTGCAATTACAATGACCTAGGCATCTAATTGTTTTGCCAAAATTTTGTACCGCAACATATGGTCCATCATTAATAAATTTACAAGTATGGCATGCCCCACATTTGCTCATCGAAGATGTGTTGAACATATTCTTATTATTAACTGCCTCAAAATGTTCTTTAAGATTCATCCCCCTACTATAAGTGACCTTGGGCCCAGTCCCTAAATTATCAATAAGGTCACAGTTATTCTGAAGAATACTTATCCAGGTCTCATGTACTATATTAACTATCCTGGGTGATATATCATTAAATGGTATAATAAAGGTGTCATTTCTAGTAGTGTTATTAGTCCTAGATATACTGTTGTCAAAACCATACTTTAATATAGGTTTGTATATTTGATGTCTTTTAATATAAATCTCTTCACTAACTTTAACAATTAATTCTAATGGATAACCTCTATCCAGAAACATATCTGATAATATTTTAATCTCATTGTAAAAATTAATGTCTTCACTAATAATTCTAGAAAATCTGACCATCTGTCCCTTTACTAAATTCTTTTTCTGGTAATAGGGATGGCAACTATCAAAATGTAAAAAGAATTGGAATGAGTTTTTTCCTAAAAATACTTGATTCTAACTTGCCCATGTTTTTATAGAATAAAATATCTAAATACTCACAATTGTTGTCAAATATCTTAAAAGTGAAATTCAAAAAACTAGATGTCATTTTTAGAAAATTTTCAAACTCAATAAGCATTTCTCTGTTGCCCTTCCAAAAATAAGAATGTCGTCCAGGTACCTTAAGTAAAGGGCAATGTTAGGCCAGAAACTAGAAGTAAAACACTTTGTGTTTCCCATAAGGCTAACACCAAATTGGCATAAATGGGGGCGCATCTAGCCCCCATGGCCACACCTGTACTTTGTTTATAATATTCACCATTAATAAACATAAAATTGTTTTCAAGTACAATAGCCATCAGTTCACGTAACAATTTGCATTTAGCCTTATTAGACTCACTAAATTTCAGCAAACTTGTCTCAGACATTTCAAGACCTAAGTCATGAGGAATCACTGTGAATAGGTTGACAACATCAATAGTTACCATTGTCATATCGTCTTCAATATCAACAAAATGTTCTCTAGCATTTTCTAGACAATGCCAGGAATCTTTTAATATATGAGACACTGATAACACTGACTGGCACTGTTCTGTTATTACAGAAGGAGGGTTTAGTATATACAATTATACTGATACTTGTTTTAATGCTGCCTATGTTAAACTTTTTAAGAAGGGTTTTAGATTTGTCCCTTCATTTAAATTAGATGTTGGTAGAATTTTGATTAATTTAAAACTTTACACTAGAGCACTTAACCTTAAGCTGTTTTTTGTTAACAACAAATGTAACCAGAGAGACAATATTATTTTTACTCTAAAAAGGAGTAGTACTTTTATACCCCCACAGAACCCAATGATTTATGTGTTTGAGAGATTATGTGAAACACAAATCAGAAGAATATTAAAGAATGAAAAAAATGACTTCTGATAATTTGACTTCCGCTGAAAAATTTTGTCTTAAGAAATTAACTTCTACCGACAAATATAGGGTAATGAAACCCGATAAAGGGGGTGGGGTTGTTATTATGAGCAAAACAGACTATTTGAACAAAATGACAATAATGTTGAGTGACAATACGACGTATGAAAAAGTGTCAAAACATGAAATGGAAAGGGCATATGTTAAGGTGGATTGGTATCTATATGAATTTTTGATGGATGGAGTCATCACCAAAGATGAATATAATTTTTTATTAGTGGAACATCCAATGACGCCATCCATTTTTGTTATCCCCAAAATCCATAAGGACATACACAATCCACCCTTTAGGCCCATAGTCTCTGCCAGGGGTTCAAAGACTGAAGCCATTGCTGCTTATATAGATTTGCATTGTAAGGGAACTTTAAAACATCTGCCTCA
Organism: Protopterus annectens; assembly: GCF_019279795.1. NCBI lineage: Eukaryota > Metazoa > Chordata > Ceratodontiformes > Protopteridae > Protopterus > Protopterus annectens. The sequence continues at coordinate 530,351,877 of NC_056733.1, forward strand.
TATATTAAAAGATTCCTGGCATTGTCTAGAAAAAGCTAGAGAACATTTTGTTGATATTGAAGATGATATGACAATGGTAACTATTGATGTTGTCAACCTATTCACAGTGATTCCTCATGACTTAGGTCTTGAAATGTTTGAGACAAGTTTGCTGAAATTTAGTGAGTCTAATAAGGCTAAATGCAAATTGTTACGTGAACTGATGGCTATTGTACTTGAAAACAATTTTATGTTTATTAATGGTGAATATTATAAACAAAGTACAGGTGTGGCCATGGGGGCTAGATGCGCCCCCATTTATGCCAATTTGGTGTTAGCCTTATGGGAAACACAAAGTGTTTTTACTTCTAGTTTCTGGCCTAACATTGCCCTTTACTTAAGGTACCTGGACGACATTCTTATTTTTTGGAAGGGCAACAGAGAAATGCTTATTGAGTTTGAAAATTTTCTAAAACCGACATCTAGTTTTTTGAATTTCACTTTTAAGATATTTGACAACAATTGTGAGTATTTAGATATTTTATTCTATAAAAACATGGGCAAGTTAGAATCAAGTATTTTTAGGAAAAAAACTCATTCCAATTCTTTTTTACATTTTGATAGTTGCCATCCCTATTACCAGAAAAAGAGTTTAGTAAAGGGACAGATGGTCAGATTTTCTAGAATTATTAGTGAAGACATTAATTTTTACAATAAGATTAAAATATTATCAGATATGTTTCTGGATAGAGGTTATCCATTAGAATTAATTGTTAAAGTTAGTGAAGAGATTTATATTAAAAGACATCAAATATACAAACCTATATTAAAGTATGGTTTTGACAACAGTATATCTAGGACTAATAACACTACTAGAAATGACACCTTTATTATACCATTTAATGATATATCACCCAGGATAGTTAATATAGTACATGAGACCTGGATAAGTATTCTTCAGAATAACGGTGACCTTATTGATAATTTAGGGACTGGGCCCAAGGTCACTTATAGTAGGGGGATGAATCTTAAAGAACATTTTGAGGCAGTTAATAATAAGAATATGTTCAACACATCTTCGATGAGCAAATGTGGGGCATGCCATACTTGTAAATTTATTAATGATGGACCATATGTTGCGGTACAAAATTTTGGCAAAACAATTAGATGCCCAGGTCATTGTAATTGCAACACAAAAATGGTGGTGTACCTAGCTATATGTTCATCATGCCCAGCCTTTTATGTTGGCAAAACGATAAGGAAACTTCGAGAAAGGATAGTGGAACATGTTAGAGACATTAAAAAACAGAAAAATACTAGTTCTCTTTATATGCATAGTCTAAGATGCCAGAATTTTAAGAGATTTTATTCTTTGTTATTGACAGAATTGTATACTACAATAATAACAAAGGTGGTGATGACAACACCTTACTTGAGGCTAAAGAATGTTTATGGCAATTACGGCTAAATGCAAGTTCTAGCCCTGGTATTAACGAACATATTTCTATATCAAGTATACTAAAGTACAAGCGTCAATTTATTTGATCTTGCATGTATTAGGTTAACATCTGATAATTTAATGTTTTAAATATTTTGTATAACAATATGAATTTTAATGTTAGGAAATTTTTAATGAATGATTTTATGCTGGATTGTATAACAATTGTTTATATTTAATAATTATTTAGATTTATACTATTATCTAGATATTTATATATGTATTTTACTTTTATTTATTGGTATTACATATACATAGTTTTTGACAAGAAGGTTTTATTACATTTACAAATTAACAAGTTTGCACAAGTCCTGGCTGTTTATGTTCATTTTTGCTGATTGTACCTTTAAGAATTTTTAGCTGCGTAGGTAATAATTTGTTTAATTGTTTAATTGTTCAATTATCTAATTTACTTAAGGATTTAAAAAGAGGTTCAACACAAGGATTGTCAGTACTCTGAAGATGCCCTGATGTGTGTGGGTGAAAGCGCTTAGTACAATTTTGGTTAAATAAATAAATAAATCGGTGGTCTGCAGTTGTTCCTGGTTCGCCTTTTTTTGTTTTACTAGTTCTGGAAGTTTGTTTTTAGTACATTACAACATTAGTCAAAATAGCATGAATGGATATTCCCATTTACCCAAAATAGTGCAATTATAACAGTGCCATAGCAAACAGAACCCATGCATATATGGAATGGCATTCAGGGTTGCAACAGCATGCCAGTTAGTTGTATGTCAGGCAGGCAATAAAATGATTATTCATCAGGGAATATTAGCATGCACACAGTTTAAACAATGATGAACCAAATGGAACAACAGTCCCAACAGTAGAGGTTTGTTTAGGAACATACCCATGTTTGTTTCAGTGTGATGGTTAGATCAGTTGAGTGGTGGGGGAAGGGAATAGATTCAAATGACAACTGCTATCAAGTATATTTGTGAGTACACTACTATTCAGTACTCTACATTCTGACCACACTTACACTCTACCTGAGCCATGGGGCTGCTATAGCACACCAACAGCTGTAGATATCAATAGAACAGTTGTACCCTTATTTTAGGTATACACATCATACCTGTTTCTATACCAATTTCTTTACATGTGGGCCCTGTGCAGATGAACCGCATGCACATTACATTGCTGTTTCTACACATATTTCAGACTCACATATTAGTTGCGATCCCTGGAGTGTGTGCTGTGCCTTTCACATGCATCTACTGTGGCATTCTTTGTGTGCAGGTTACTTGGCAACTGGGGAAACTGTCCATGACAGCATGACACTTGAGGGACTTGTCTGGGCCAGATTGCAGAGTGCAGATGTCTAGCTTGCATCTATTTGTAGGACTGGGGCTTATCAATACAACAGTTGTACACCTTTCATAGTTATACACATCGTACTAGTATTTCTATTCAGATTTCTTTACCTGTGTGCCCTGTATGGAAAATGTATGTGTTGCAGTACATTACTTTTTCTATTCAGATTGCAGTTTACAGCTGTAGAACCAGACTGAGATGTTAGTGGCAGTCCCTGGATTTGAACCGTGGTGTGTGTACAATATAGAACTACAGACCTAGTCCTTATCAGACTGAGCTACTGGGGAGGTGTCGTATGTTGCTTGTGACATTTCTATCAAGTACGTATTTTTGTGCACAGTACTTTTATTATGACATGTTGCATTATTTGTTTCCCATTTTCAGTACAAATTATGCATACACAACAGACATTGGTGTGACTGTGAAACATGTGCACATTAGCTGGATTGGACATTTGACTGTTTTACAACTACATACTGCAATTTAGATTCCTGAGTACACAGTGTAGGTTTTAAGTCTGCACCTGTTAGCTTTATACATTTTCAGTACATTCACAGCTACATACAGCTGAAATTGAAAGGTTAACACAGGACAATGCTGGCAGACAAACAAGTAAAACATATGCTGATGGAAATATCTATGTTGCTTTTTTTTCATTTATTTGACATGCCCATTATAAAGTATGCAGACAATTAAAAGCAGTGCTAAATCAGTTCACCTCAATTAATGCACTCTGTAGGACATACACATTTCTATTTTTCAGGTACACGTGAGATGACACACACCAGTGTTTGGAATCACCTTTATTAGTTTTGACATACATATCTTTGTACAACTCAGAAATCCACAATTATTATTCCTGCATGATCTGCACTGGGGAATGCTTTTCATTTCTGTTACAGTAGCCCTGACATGGCACTTTCTTGGCAGGTTCACTCAGACACACTCATACATATTGTAATATTCCTCTGCTGCATATTGTACCTTGTTTGCTACTGATATCTGTATTACACAGCAGCTGGGAATACTCCATTGTAATGCTGGCAACCTGACACAGGCATTTATTCCTGACTTTTACAGCACAATTATATATACAGGCAGTACTACCATTACTATAATTTTGATTTCTTACTGTAATATTAGGGGGTATTCTGTACTCACCATACTGCTGACACAGCCGGGCCAGTCTCTGGGCATGAGCCTCAACATTCCTGGACCTCTCCACAGCAGCTGTATGGGGAGACATCACACATTAAGCACTCCTGCACAGTCACAAGTTGAACTTTTAACATACATAGGTTCATAGGTTCATACTAGGCTATCTGCCCTAGGGCATTTATAAGCCTAGCCAGAGTGTGTTTGGCTTTCACCACCCATTTTAAATTAATTTTGCTATGCCCTTTTTTGAGGTTAGTATACTGTGCCTCTGTCTAACAGTGACACAGAAGTGATACCCGGGGTAAACCTATGATCTCCCATCCACTCATCAAGATTCCTCTTGAATAGAGTCAATGAGGGACTCTGCCTAACCTGGACTGGGATTTTATTCCAGAGTGAAGGGAGCCTCTGGGTTATGAATCTGTCCCTCCAGCATGTCTTATTTATTTCAGTGCTGAGGTTCAAGTCTCTCGAGCACGTAGCTTGATTGGATTTGGATTTTCTGAGGTGCAGCATGTCCATTAATTCCGGATTGGACATGGCTTTATACGTCAGGCACAGATTCCCTCTGAGCAGGCGGTATGCCACTGAGTAGAGCTGGAGTTTCTTTAACCGGGCAGCATATGGCATCTGTTTGAGCCCTTTGATCCTCTTGGTGAAGTACTTTAGGGGTCTTTCCAGTTGCTGCAGGTGTCTGGTAAGGTACATCCCAAAAGGGGCATTGTACTCAATTATGGGCTTGATGTGGGATGAGTAAAGAGGCACGATGACCTCCCCTGATCTAGATGTGAATCCCTTCATGATTAGGTGGGCTATATAAAATGTTTTTCTAATCACTTTGGCCACGTGGTTGTCAAATGAGAGATTGCTATCAACTTGGGTCCCCAGGTCCCTAATGACTTCTTCTGTACTTAAAGGATTACCACCTATGTGGTAATTTGTGGGCACTTTGTTTTTGCCAAAGGGGATGACTATACACTTTTTGGCATTTAGCTTGAGGCCATGGCTCTGACATCAGTTGTCTGTTTCTATGAGGCCCTTTTGGAGGATGCTTGTGTCGGCTGGAGAGTCGATTATGGCGCCCAGTTTGCAGTCATCTGCGAACTTGGTCAGCCACAGTCCTTCCGTGTTGGCCATAGTTAGAGATACATAAGACTGCATACTTACAGACAGGAGGGACATCCTGCGCTTTGGGCTTCTTGGATCCACTGGCCCAAGAGTGCACCGCGCCTCCGCTTCAGGTCATTATGGTGGTGACGTACCTGCTCACCAGTCTGGAGTTTGCCAGTGGCACTGGTGAGATTGCATGAAAGCTGGTCCCAGGTCTCTGCTTTGTACTGCGCACCCAGGTACTGGCCCTGCAGCAGCCTGCCATCATGGTTTTTTACTAGGGTCACAACCATGACCCTGGACTCCTGGATTCCCCAATGTTGCACTTGGAAGTGAACACCTTCACTGACACCAGACATTTTGGTCCTGCTGTGAGCAATCCCAAATGGTTATGGCTGGATTCCCGCCTGTGTGGTTTAAATAGGGCAGTTTTCCCACACTTTTTATTGATTGGTCAGTTTTAATATGCTGAACTATGCTTAGCTCCATGCAAATCTGTATAGTAATGCTTACACTAGGTAAGCACAGCTGAAAGCCAGTAAGCAATGCTTACACTAGCAAAGTATTGCTTAAATCTATTTATTTCATTAAATTTATAAAGTACTTTTAACAGTTATATTTTACATATCCCCACCCCTACTGTGCTATACATGAGCCATATGATTGACATCTATCATTCAATTTCTTTAAAAGTTTTTAAATAAATTGGCAGAGGGGGATTTGAACTGAGCATATTCTGCATGCTAAGCCAGGGCAATATCACTATGCTACAGCCACTTGATGATGTTTTCTATCACAGTAGCACTTGTCTATCATTTTCAGGATTTCAGCCAGGCTAAGGATAGCAGTGCAACGTGCAAACAAGCTGCACACTGCTTACATTTCAGATTTATTTGATGAAAAAGAAAATACATTTGTTTGTATTTGTATTGCTTTCCTCTTGCCCTACTGCTTCCATGCATGTATGGCAAGAGTGCATACATTCAAGGGTGTGCACTTGAAGGCTGCTGCCTTGTAGGTGTTTGTGTTTTTTTTTTTTTTTTTTTTCAGTGTCCATGGACACTAAAATGTTAGCTACTTACATTTCAGTGTCTGTAGACACTGGTTTAGTATATAATATTAGAGCCAGGCTCTAATATTATATACATTGGTACTCATCTGTGTCACAAAGTGCCATATGGCAATTTCTGAGTGAAGGGGGCATGTTAAATTTGCAGGCATTGCTGACACACACACCCTCCGCTCGTTCCTGGTTCATGTCCATTTAGATTAAATAGCAGCACATCTTCATGCATATGGAAGACTCACTGCTATTCGAAACAGACATGAACCACTCCGTGCAAGAATAGTCTTAATCTTGCATGGAGTTTCGTGAATCCTGGGGAGAGTGTTTAATTCCACAAAGTTTTGAATGCTTTCATTCCAATTGAAAAGGAACTTTATCAGAAACAATGTGATCACTACTTCTTTCCTTTTATACACTTAAAAAGGCACCAATAAACACTGGCAAAATTTAATGGCATACATACATTAAAATATCAATACTATTCCCAAATGTCCTGCATCAAATATATATGCATGCTAAACATCAATACCATTAAATCTAAAAGTAAATATTGTATAAAAAAGAATAATAGCAGATGCGTTAAGAATTAGTAAACAGTAAACTCATGAAATAGCTTGTATGACCAATTGAACTATTTAAAAACATTTTAGAAAAGTTTGATTATAGAAGTCCCATGACAGGCAGTCTGACTTAATTTTAAAAACAGGCTAGATAGATATTAAGTCCCTACATGGCAGAAAAGGAATTTAGTGAGAGGTCAATTGATCTGGCTTAGTAGATTAGCTTCTGATGACATCAACTTCCACGCTGAAGCTATGAAACTTTGTGAAATGTTTAAGAGAAGGGACAACCCACTGGGCATGTTGGACAATATTAGTAGTTTTGCGATAGAGCACAGAAATTCTTGATATGGCTCCATTATATGACAACTTGGATCCATGGTGGGTCAGAATAAAAACAATGAGAAAAGTCCAGATAACCCTTCACAGGTGTTGGTCCTGCAATACAGCAAAGACATCCATTCTTTGAAGAGTTCCATCAAAACACACTGGAGTACTGTTTTTGTATGCCTCTGGTTAACCAACTAGTTGGGGCAACAACCTAAATTTGTTTTTAAAATAACAAAAATTTTAAAACCATCCTAGAAGTAGGCAGTAGTTATGACAATGTTTCTACCAAATTTGGGGCATGAAGCTATGCTGAACCTGCAAACAGTGTAGATATATTTTTGAAGGCAGTAGTTTTTCTGTGGAAGGTTTTCTCAGATTGGTTACAGTCAAGGGCAGATTTGACTGCAATACTAATGGTGTTGTGTGTGTGTAATATATATATATATATATATATATATATATATATATATATATATATATATATATATATATATATTCTAGATATATATATATATATATATATATATATATATATATATATACACATATATGGATCCCCTACACAATGCCGACATTTGAGAATGCCGACAACCATATGGCCGACACCATATGATCGACATTCGGAATGCCAACATTGTAAGAAGTCCACAAAAAAGGAAAATACAATTTCCTTTAAACTGCTAGCAGGGGAGCTATGCCCCCCCTGCCCCCCACATCCCCCATAAGTTTAATATACCAACTCCGAGAACGCACTACAGTGCAGGAATGGAAATCTTTCCATTCCGCACTATAGTGAGATGCCGGTTCCACATTGTCAGCATTCCAAATGTCGATCATATGGTTCCGCCATATGGTTGTCGGCATTCTGGAATGTCGGCAAACTGAAGGGGGCCCATATATATATATATATATATATATATATATATATATTTATATATATATATATATATATATATATATATATATATATATATATATATATATATATATATATATATATATATATATATATATATATATAAATGCCTTCTGTCTATCTTGTCTAGCATTTTATGTAGGAAAGCCTATTGGACCTTTGTGGACAAGAATCTAGCAACATGTGTGTGTAATTGGTAAAGCAAACTTTTGTTATGGCCTTTACAAGCATTCTTTGGTGTGCAATGATTTTAAGAAATTTGTCTTTACCATTCTAGAGAAGGTGGAATTCCCAGAAAGGAGTGGTGATTGGGAAACCTTTGTTGAGAAGAGGGAACTTCATTATGTTTTATAAGTAGTTCAGTTGGTCATACAAGCTATTTCATGTATTTACTGTTTACTAATTCTTAATGCATCTGCTATTATGGTTTTTTATACAATATTTACTTTTAGATTTAATGGCATTGGTGTTTAGCATGCATATATATTTGATGCAGGAAGTTTGGGAATACTGTTGATATTTTAATTTGTGTTTACCATTAAATTTTGCTAGTGTTTTTTGGAACCTTTTTTTATTATTTATGTATTTGCCATTTGTTAACTGGGTTGGTCTGGCTGGGCAGATGCCCTTTTTCAGCAGAGACCCGAGGAGAAAGCTCCATTACACCAATAATTGTTTTTATATAATCAAGTTAAGTATTTAATCAAACAATCATACAGAAAAAAATAGATACATTTTATACACTGTATGAAGAGAAAGAAAACTTAAACCTAGATATAAGCTGTAATGAGCCATACAAACACAGATTCAACATGAGAATAATCATTAGGATTGGTAATTTTCTAAGCTAAGTGTAAGTGTAGTGAGGCATATAGTTGTCAGGAAAGAGAGGTCCAGGTACTAGGGAAAAGAAAAAGGAGGGGTACAGAGTGTATGAGGAGGGAGAGATAGGAGGAAGAGGTAAAACGTGACGATAGGAGTATAGCATATAAAAAGAAGGAAGTAGAGATCACATTGTTTCTCATGAAGTTTCTTTTCAATTGGAATAAAAGTGCTTAAAACGTTGTGCAATTAAAGACTCTGTAGTGTTCTGTCATGGTGTTTTAAATTATTTTTATTTTAATTTTCTATTTTTTTATTTAAAAATAATACAAAGAAATGGAACTGTGTAGTTACACGTCCTCTGAGCTTATTGAGTTGCTTGTGTGTGTCATGTATGCATGATGGAGACATGATGCTCCAGAGCCTTGAACAGTTCTCAGTTGCTTCAGTAGTTTAGTAGTAGAGCACCCAGAGTGTCTGGGTTTGAGTCCCATTAAAGCATGGACTTCTGTAGTGCTGTTCTCCTAGATTCTGGCCAAGGTCTTTGCCTCTAAAAAGCTTCTAAATGAAGTATTAGTTCATCTGAACATTGGTTCACAGAGCATGTTGCTACACTTTGTACTTTCCCCTCTTTTTTTCTTGTCCTTCTTGTTTATAGTAATATTCTTTTTTTATTATACCCAAGAGAGTATGCAGGACTTTTAGAATAACATATTCACTTAACTTGTTTACTACATGTTAACTTTCATTTTATGTAAGAGAAGATTGGATTTGGAATTTCTTTGGTCCTAGGTGCACATAGTTATTATACATTTAGTTTGACAAGTACAATTGCCTCAACACAGATATTTGTCTGCCAGAAACACAGACACCCTGTAGAGAAGGCATGTTTAAAGAAGCTGAAGAGAATGTGAGACAACAGGGTGAGTCGAGTCTTGTACCACCTGTAGCAGTACTTTAACAGGTGTATGACCTGTGCTGTTTTTTGCAGGAAAAGCCCAACTTGGGGAAATCTGACTTGAAGTATGATGCAGAAAGGTAGGCAAACCCAACTATTTTAATCTAACATTGACTTCTGAAGGATCTACTCTAGTAGTAAATACGTGACACAGCTTTACTTTCCATATGTGACATTTTTCCCAATTTGGTGTAAAACATTGAATTACAGTAAAGTTGTGATATACTGTTTGCAGATACAATGCAGACTTACAGCCCTAGCATTTGTTAATATGTGGTGCAGATCTTCATAATATTATATTATATTATATTATATTATATTATATTATATTATATTATGACTCAAGTGTTACTCTGCTGTTCCAGCTTTAAAAGGCAATGTTGCTGTCACTGTGTGAAATGACATTTGTGTCCAAGATTATCTTTTGGGAAATAATGTGAATGGAGCGTGGCATTACTGAACAACATGAGCTAGGTAGCTTTTTGCATATTTGGTGTAAAAATGCTGAACTTCATAACATTGCAAAAAAAATCACTAAATTAAACAAAGTCATAATTTTGTCAGGTAGATTTATTTTTGAGACAAGTTTCAGAATACTTATCTTATGGATATATGTCATTAAATTACAATTCTCACTGGACACTTCTGTCTTGAAAGTTTCATGGTCATTGTGAAATTACATTTTCTTTTTTAATATTACTTCAGTACCATATTTTAGAACTGCAGTTGTGGACTGGAGTGGTATGGTCAGCAGAGTGAACAGTTGCCTTTCTTCAATATAATTGTTTCTCACTACTATATGTCATAGAACTATTGTGTGAGCATAATTATAGCTGCTGATGTGGTAGTTTTTCAAAGTTAACACAGTTTCTGAATCACAGTTGCAGCCCATAGCACATACGACTCAACAGTGCATACCACTTTTGCTCTTCTGAATATGGATGTCGTTGAGGGAAAGGTATTTGGTGAAGATGTCAAACTGCAGTGGGTAAATGGAACATGTTTTTTAATGACGCATGCACCATATATTTATCTTGATCGTGTAATCAAATAGCACTTTACTTTAGCATTACCATTATGATCTTATGAACATAACATACCAGATGTCCAGATTTCTGCTCATATTTTTATTCCATTTCTTGTAAAAGTTGTGTTTTCTTTTCTGGTAAATCATAGAGAATTGAAGTAAGTAATGACATACATTTAGGTTTTAGACTTCATATCCTTCAGAGAATGCATGATAATGCTAAACCTGTTATTCTTGCAACTTTCTAAGTTTATAAGAGCAATATCTAGAATATGCACCTGATTTTTGGCCTTTGTCCCCCCATTATTTTTGGGATTGTCCAGATTTCTTATGCTAAGAGCACAACGTTTGAAAACACCTACTCTGTTCAGTGGGAGTGGGTGGCTACAATGGCTGAGGTACTTGTGTGCTCACTAGTTTCTCTTCATCATGCAATCTGCGAAGCAGTTTTACTGCCAGTTGGCAAGGACTGGCAATAAAATTTTAATGCTAAATGCTGTCCCACAGTTAACAGTTTTTAGGAAGCATTGGCATGCATCTCATACAGTACAATTATAACCTTGGGGTTGTTCATGTGTAAGGTGAATAGTCTTAGGCATTCTACCCTCAGGGAAGGTACAGAGAAACATTTATATATATATATATATGTTCATGTCTTTGAAAGAAGGCAAGGTCATGACCTTGAACGTCTTTCTACCTTCACTAAGAATGATGACTAAATTCAAGTGTAAAATAATTGGTTTCAGTAACTGGCTAGCAAATTGGTGCCATTTTGTGGGGATCCATTGTATGTCTATATGCAATGAAATGGTCAATAAATTTCCGTGCCTTGCCGGAGGCAGCCTGCACCTCTTTCCCCCACAGGTTTTGCATAATGGTATAAAATATTTCTACCCTAATAATGGCTTTTTAAGAGAGAGTTTACCTACTGGACATCTGAACATATTAAATTTCCATCTGGGTAATACCAGGATAGCACGGCTGAATGCTGGAAACATTAACAACAAAATTACTAAACCTGAGAACTTCCTTACCCTTGAAGTCATCAGCATTTATGTAACTGCAGAAACCTAGTTGTAGTTTAGTAGTAGCACTGCCTGTATTCCCTGGTGCAATCAGTATCATGCATTCAAGTATGCTGGCAAATGTAGGACAGTATCTGTATTTATCTGTAATCCCATTGTCTGTCTCCAGTTTCCACATGACACACATTTAGGAACTGGCTGAAGTCCCAGCTACACTCAGATACATTAATTATCATCTTAATAGCCAATTATATTATCCATTCAGAGCATACAGAATCCACTATCCAAAAGTTACCCATCAAGTTGCTTTCTTAAGGATGACTTCAGCTTTCTGTGCATATAGCCAAATACATATTGCAAAGAAAAATATGATCGGAGATTTCTGGACTTTGTTGATGACAATACATGTGACAAGAATTTTTCCCTGACCGCAGAGGTGTTAATCTTCCAGATCTTGTCCTCACAAACATCTCCAACAATTACACCACTCTACTTGTTATCCACACCTTAGTCAAATCCGACTATCTTACTGTGACCTTTCAAATGAAAATTTGCTTTGTTGCTAGTGTTTGGAATAGGACCTCATGACCATCAGAAGAGAGAGGAAGAGACACTGGGAAAGTAAGAGGTTAAATAGAATTTTGGAGTTGTGGAAGACAGAAGGTTGTAGAGGGGAGTGGAGTTTAGATTAACAAATGTATGGAATAATCCTAATATTAAAATACAAGGTAGAATTCTGAACTGGAGGAGATGGTGGAGAAGCAGGTTGATTAAGGTAGATGATTTATTACATAGAGTGGATGTGGAAGGAGCAAGTGAAGATTTATAAATTGAAAAGAAGGGATAGAAAGTTTTGGTATGAAAACATGGCCATGGTAACAATTTGTTCAATTAAAAATGGTTGCTAGGTATAATGCAGTCAATTTAGGAAGAAGGGGTAGCTATAAATCCATTGACAAGGTTCTTTTTCAGCTTGTTAAAGCTGTCCAAATAGTATTTGCACTATGTATGTATAGGATTATACTACACCAACTGAAGCTGAATTTTTACTTAGTAAAGATGCCATTCATTTATATTAGACTTTGTTATAACTTTAGCTGTAACCATGTTATGTGGAGATTTTCTATCCAGGCCTCCACTGAAAATGGGTTTTATCCCAGTCAGATTTTCCTGGTAAACAAATGTCAAACAAATAATTGTGTAACTGTTTTGTTGTGTTTAGCAAATGGCTATCACTGTTTGTGCTATAAATGTATATGAAGAAGGTGACTCGCATCAAATGTGGAAAGATATATGCAAGATTAGTTAAGAGTAAATACAGGTAATGGAAAAATTAAGAAGGAAAAGGAAGTCCTGGGACCCCTCTTGTTCGGTATATACTTCTCTGAGATATAGGCAAACACGGGAGGACTGTGGCTTACCAAGTTCGCAGATTGCAAACTGGGAGTCATAATTGACTCGCTGGCTGACACAAGCATCCTCCAGAAGGGCCTTACGGAAATGGATACATGGTGTCAGAACCATGGCCTCAAGCTAAATGCCAAAAAGTGCATAGTCATCCCCTTTGAGAAAAACAAAGTGCCCACAAACTACCACATAGGAGGTAACCCACTAAGTACGGAAGAAGTAATTAGGGATCTGGGGATCCAAGTAGATAGTAACCTCTCCTTTGACAATCACATTGCCAAAGTGGTTAGAAAAACCTTCTATATAGCTCACCTAATCACAAAAGGGTTCACATCTACATCAAGAGAGGTCATTGTGCCTCTCTTCTCATCGCTCATCAAGCCCATGATTGAGTATAATGCCCCATTTGGGATGTACCTTACCTGACACCTGCAACAGCTGGAGAGACCTCAAAAATACCTCACCAAGAGGATCATTGGCCTCAAACAGATACCCTATGCAGCTCGACTAAAGAAACTCCAGCTCTACTCAGTTACTGCCTACTCAGAGGCGATCTCTGCCTGACATACAAGGCCTTGTCTAACCCTGAATTGGTGGACATGCTCCACCTCAAGAAAACCAAATCCATTAGAGCTACATGCTCCAGGGATTTAAACCTTAGCACAACATTAAATAGGACATGCTGGAGGGATAGATTCATATCCCAGAGGCTTCCCTCGCTCTGGAATAAAATCCCAGTTCATGTTAGGCAGAGCCCCTCGCTGACCCTCTTCAAGAGAAATCTTGACGAGTGGATGGGAAACAATAAATTTACTCCTGGGATCACTTCTATGGCCCTGCTGGACAGAGGCTCAGGAATCTAGTCTAAAAGGGAGGCGAAAGCCAACACATTCTGTCTAGGCCTATAAATGCCCTAGGGCAGATAGCCTAGTACCTACCTACCTATGAACCTATGAAATGCAGCATGACAGAGGGTGTCATTATATATGTATAGGAATGGACTGAGGTGTTAAGAAATTATAAAGTAAAATCTGTGCCTATTATATGGGATCAGTGTATGAAATAGTTGCAGAGATGGTTCAGAACTCCCTCCTCTCTCTAGAGATACTGGAATGTGGGGCAGAGGAAATGTTAAAGATCTGGAGAAAAGGAGGCAGGAAATATCCTATGTTTTATGAATGATAGGCAGTTAAACATATGGAATTGTATAAAAAGGAATGGGAAAGAGTATATAAAAAAACAAATTCCAAAATGTTAGAAGTTAAATCTTTTGGGAATTGGAGGAAAGAGAGAAAGGAGTTGAAAAAGCAGGCAAAAGTGCAGTTAAATTATGTTACCTGGTTGGATGGTTAAGGAGCCTTATTGTTATAGGTTGGAAGGGTGAAATTAGCGAGAAAGAAGAGATGGCCAAAGTCAGTCATTTGAGAACATGTAGACATGTACTAGAAGTTCAAGGGAATAAGAAGAGCAGGAATGTAATGAAGAATGAATAGAGGGAAAATACTGGGTAGGTTCACTTGATGACAGCTGTTTGTAAGTGGAACATGTTAATTTTAAGGGGGTAGAGCAGGTAACTCATTTTTTTTACGTGTTACAGTAGAGCATATGCACTGTTGGAGGTTGTTGTTAGAAAGGGTGGTAATCTCTCCTGGGTGGGAAGAAAAACAAAAGAGGATTCTATGATAGAATTAACATATAGAGCTTGAATAAACATAGGTAGCTGTATTAATATATATATATATATATATATATATATATATATATATATATATATATATATATATATATATAGGTTATCACTGGATGATCGAAATGCTGAAATGTCGACATTCATATGGCTAAGACCATATGATCGACTTTCGGAATTTCAAACATCCAAAAAAAAATAAATAAAAACACTACAACTTTCTAACACATTGCTAGCAGAGGAGCAAGCCCCCTGCACCCCCTGTGGGGGGCTCCGCACCCACACCCCCTGTAACTTAAATATACCAACTCCGAGATCACACTACAGTGCAGCAATGGACATCTTTCCATTCCGCACTGTACTGAGATGCCTGTTCCACATTGTCGGCACTGCAAATGTCAATCATATGGTCTCGGCCATATGAATGTTGGCATTTTACAGTCGCGACAATGTGAAGGGGATATATATATATATATATATTTATGTTTTATTATCGTGCAATAAAGGGTGATATCATAAAAGGAAAATGTTTTGGTGTTATTATATAATGATTGTTTTGTTGTTGTGACATGATTAATCAAAAGGAAGTACCTGATATATGTTTTGGTGTTACTATATAATGATTGTTTTGTTGTTGTGACATGATTAATAAAAATGAAGTACCTGACATACTTTCAGGGGTCTTAAAGCAAGTACTTATTATTTACCAGTCTTACTGGCAATCACAAGTAGTATGGCTCCCCAGCAAACCTTTCACTTGAGTCTGATATCCAACCCGTTGAATTATTCTCCCCCCTTCTGTACAGATGTATTAAGGTATCTGTAACTATCCAATGTAAGCATCATGGCAGGTTTAAAACTAGTCCCATGTGTTTAAACTCTCACAGCAACAAACTGTATAGGGAAAAAAAAACTCCTGTCTATATGTAGAAGATGCCCACTTCATCATTATAAAAGGGATTTAAAAATGGAAAGTTCCTCCCTCAAAGTAAAAGTCATCATGAAGTCCACTTGTATCAGGATGCATGACATATTTTTCAAATTATTATAATGGGACCAATTTCAAAAGATTTGCTGTCAGTGTAAGTTACGTACTCCACTATATTACACTAGAGCAGGTCTTTTGGAATCCAACTCCTGGTGTAAAGCTATTTTCAAAATTAAAAGCTGACTGTTGCTTTTATTTACTCATCAAGAAATTAAGGTTAAGTGGACATGTAGACAGTTTGTAGATAATGTTATATTTTTTTTTATAATAAATATATCTGACTTGGAATAATGGATTTCTCAGCTGGCATAGAAATCACAGGGTGTAGATAGATTGTCCAGATTTATGGGTCAGTATAATAGTGCGAGAACAAATCCAGCAAGTTGTCACATTTCTAAAGCTTAATTGTGATTATAAGAAAAACACTATACTTTAAATATATTCAAGGATATTCACTGTTTCATTTTCACTATTCCAAGGGTCACAATTATGGTTGCCAGAATTTCAACAGACACCCCAGAGTTAGACATGGAATATTTTCTAGTGAGATATTCACTGTGCGAGAATCAATTTAATTATATGTATATACTTGCAAATCTTCATTTTGTGGCTAAGGAATAACATTTAGTAAATGATATTTAAGGATTTTAAACAGGTATTGATGTTGAGCATGAAAAGACTCATTTCTAATCATGCATGTTTAGCTAGACGAGCTTTAGTAAATCTGCATTAAACTGAAGAATTGTAGTGTATTTCAAACAAATTAAAAGATTTACAAGCTGTAATGTAATAAGAAAGACTATGTAATATAGTATATAAAAATCGATAACTATATAATGGCCATGGGACTCTGGGGAACACTGTCACCAAAGAAATTTGGTGACGTATCTGTGTATACAACTGAACAATGAGATAAGTGGTTTCATTGCTAGCTTTTACAAAGGAATTGAGAACAACAGCTCTCATTCTCTATATATATTATGATATTGGCAGATCTTTGTAATACAAACCGTTTCTGTCAGTACCATTTCTGTCTAACCTCAGTGAGTTTCTCTTAATGACTAAAGTTGATTAATGTTGATGCAGAATTAGTCTAAGAATGCCTTGTAATAAAAACTTACATCAGATTGCTACTAGAATGTTGTCACCAATGCCAATACAGATTAAAAGAAAATTAAAATGGACAGATTTACTATACTTAATTTTTAATCCTCCCAAGGAATCTGAAATTGTAAATAAATGTATTGATTCTACAAGCATCCTTGCTGTAATTCTGAAACAAATTACAGGATTAAATAATCTGCATAAGAAATTAGTCTATATTTGATTTATATTTCTCAATACCATGCAGTGCTATTAAAAGAAATTGGGGATGACTATATAGAAAGAGCAGTGGCTAGAGGACATTCTTGCATCGCACCTGTTGTAATTCATGAAATCTGTGTCCATCAAATATTCTTTAAAAAACTTACATATAGTTATACAGGATAGAATATCTACCACAATGAGAATAGTAATTGCTATACTGCAACTCACTCATTTCCAGTTCCTGAACATGCAAGTCCTGGCATGTATTGAATGTATTATTTTTACTGTACAATCACAATTGTAGACGTTATTTTTTCACACTTTCACAGTGATTATCTTTCCACTGCAGTTGTTTGACTGCAAAGTTATTAATATAAAGGCTAACTATTTCAGTGTTGTGTTCAATGATTTTGAGTCATCTAATTAGCTCTTGGCAGGTTATATTATACTATAGAAATGCAGGGTGCCCTGATTCTGTAAAATTCAAAACTTGAACTTTCTGTTAAGTTAGTCAACATCTTCTCTGCCATCATAAACTGTAATATTATAGAACACTTTAATTCGAGCAGATAATTAACATATACTATATTATTAGCATCTGACATTAACTTGCTGGGGAAACAAAAACTGAGAATACAATAACTGTTTCGTTTTGGACTGGCATTCATTTTTTTGTTGGCAAGATTTGCTGTTATATGATAGTGTTAAGCATAAACACAGGACAATGATGTTCTGTTTTTAAGCATAAACACAGGACAGTGATGTTCTGTTTTATCCCTCAACTCCCTTCTTTTAAATTTAGTAATGTATTTACATGTTGCATTGATGGAGGAATGGTCCATCAATGTGTAGATGAAATGGATTAAAATTAGTAAATGTGTGACATTTTCCATAAATACCTGAAAAAATGCAGGAAGATTAGAGAGAGAGAGAGTTAAATAAATGTATTACTTGTAATATATCAGGGACTGAAGGTTAACCAGACATCTGTCTGAGCAGTATCTTTGATTGTTTAGTACTGTATATTGTTGTGAAATAATTTCTAACATAATTCAATATGTGATGTAGCTGATGAATAATACTTATGCCATCACTTGCTATTGAATGAATGGCTCTGTATTAGTAAAACATAAACCTCTTTTGTCTGCTAAGTGAGATTAGTTGTAGATTATTTTATTTGCTAAAAGAAAATAAACTGTAGTCTTTTTTCTTTCTAAGGAATTCTCATTGTTACTTCTGTAGTATGTAAAGTCTGTACTCACTCTTATACATTTGTCGTAATTAGAATAGATGAAAGATGATAATTTAGAAATTTGCTGTAATGCTATGCTCATCTGCTTCAATTGTTTTTGTAAAGTATTTATCTTATTTAATTTAATTTCAGTTTACATAATTTCTGGGAAACTAGGTTACCTAAATGGAAGTTAGATTTATATAATTAATTTGCTAATAATTGATACTAATTCCTTTGGTTAACAAATTCTGGCACCCTAACTGGTAATTATTGAAATATAATTTTGATGTGCATCCTGTATTTTGGGTGTGAGGTAGAAAATGTAATAGTAGTTCATTATTAGATCAGTGCTGTGCATATCTTTGCTCATTCTCTGGTGTCACCCATGTCATCCTTTTCAGGAATGGAACCTAACCTGTCACCTAGTGTGTGCATGTCAGAAAGATTAATACTGGATGGGGAGCCAAACCATTGCAGGTCACATGCATGGACACACACACACACACACACACACACACACACACACACACACACACACACACACACACACGCTTTATAAACATGGAGGATAAGGAATTCACTTAAAGCATTCCTTTAGGATGTTGGATGAGAGTGGAACACCCAGAGAAAACCCGCACAGACACAGGGAGGATGTTGAAACCTTATTCCAAAGGCATCAAAGCCATGAAATGGACATCAGTGTTAAATACTCACCACTATATCACCCCCACTTCTTTAGAACAGAGAGAGTAATCTGCATGTGAAGAAAATTTATTGATATGGTTAGTGATCTTTCTCTATGAGCAGTTAAATATTCCTTCTTCATGAAATGTGGTAGTTAATATCCTATGTGTGTTTTGATAATTGCTAAGAAACATGATTGCATACTTTAGACCTATCCATATCTCTGGATAAAATTGTATTCTAGTCAGAACCTAAGAAAGTAGTAGTGAAATTTAAATATCGTAATCCTGTGGTAATTACATTAAGAAATTTTCTTAAAGATGCAAAAGAGATGTAACAATCCAGTGGATGCAATGGTGATAAGTTTATTATATTCAGCTGCAGTTTATACTAACGATAATCATATTTGTTAACCATGTAGGCCCACTGAACACACCGTCCATTTTCAGGGGTGCCCTGGGAGCATTGTCTGGTTAAGTAACTTACTCAATATCACACAGGAGGCAAATGAGTGCTAAGGAAATAAAACTCTGTACCACAGGAACTATAGTTCGCAACCTTACCTCTGCACCAACTGCTAGGATATTTATAATACCTTACTTCACAAATGTATTTTTGACGAATGTTAATTGCAGCACTTTTCTTGCATGTATAATCCCCAATTTTCTAGTTATAGCTTTATTTTAAATTATTTTGTGACTTCAGTTATTTTCATCTATATTCATATAATTTGTCTTGCAGGAGTATCTTCTATATGGTGAGCATTGGCTCCTTCCTTTTATGAATATAAACAAAAAACACTTAGTTGTATATTTTGCACATGCAGGTAATATGGATGGTGCAGTGGTGCAGTGGTAGCATTGTCGCCTCACAGCAAGAGGTTCTCTGGTTCGATTCTTGGCTGGGGTGCCTTCTGTGTGGAGTCTGCATGTCCTCCCTGCATTCATGTGGATTTCCTCTGGGTGCTCCGGTTTTCTCCCACTTTCAAAAACATGCATCTGGAGCATTTCTCCCCGGGCCTTCGTTCCAAGTCAGACTTTCCCTGTTAACAAATGTTAAATAAAATATTAAGAAATATTAATACTATTAACAATATAAATATAATTCCATGACATGGCAATAGTACACATCTCAAAAGACAATATAGTTCAGCTTTTCAGTTTTAGGCTATATTGGAAACTTTTGGTCTTCAAGTATATAAAAACAAACAAGCACTACATTTCAACCAATGAAAAAAATAAAAGAAGTAGACAAAAATTTGTGACAAGAGGAAAGCTGCCCATGGAAGGAAAAAGGCTATTAGGAGGTGCACACACTCCTCGAATGCAGTGCAGGGAAATGGGCAAGTGTGCCTGATATCTGGAACTCATCTTTGATCTCTTACTTTAATACCTTATACTTATCTATACCTTATAGTAAAGAAATGAAAATAAACTGGAGGCTAGTGCATATATAAATGATAATGTAAATAGTTCTAAGGATGGTATTAGGGATGAGGCTGAAATTAGAGTAGCCAGAAATATAATTAATAGTATAATGGAAGCTAATAATACTACAAATATAAGTACTGAATCTAATGATTCTAGGACATGACAAGATGAAAGGATTAGTTGGTAACTCTAAACTTTCAGGTAGTTCATATATACAGAAGAGAGACAAGGAGGAGAAAGACATGTAAAAGAAAGCACAGATTGTATAAGAAACAAAGAAAGGATAAAATTTAAAAACTTACATTTCAAGTGATTCACTTTCTGAGAATTAGCAGGTTATTGCTGAGTGTAGGTGAAGAAAGAAAGAAATTAGAATAATAAAGGAAACACAGTGGTAGATGATACTCACCCAGTCTGTGGAAATTTGTGTCATACAAATGAGAGTTTGAACTATTCATCATTAAACAAGCTTACTAACACTACATAAGACAAAAAAATTAATACGGTACCAGTATATGACACATCTCCACAGTTATTTATGACACATGTCCACAGTTATTTCCAGACCAAAGTTCAACTATAAATGTTGGAATTATCCCTGACTGTAAATCAGATGTTTCAATAAAAAAAAATTTAAAAGAAAACCTTCAGGTGGGGCTTGTAAAGTGAAATGATACACATTTATCAATGATGGTGAAATTTTTAATAATGACATTTCTATATTAGGGATTCTATAATAAAACAATCAGCTAGTTGAAAGTTGACTGATCCTAACCCTTTTAAAATCACAGTTTTATCTTTATTAGGTTTAAAACTGATTGAAGTACATCATTTGTTAGAATTGTAATTAAATTGTAATAGTGGTTTTAAACACATTCCCCTGGATTCATGAAGCTCTGTGCAAGAAAAAGGCTATTCTTGCATGGAGTGGTTCATGTCCATTTAGGATAGCAGCGCACCTTGCATATGCATGAAGGCACGCTGCTATCTAAACTAAATGGAGACGAACCAGGAGCAAGTGCAGGGGGCATGTGTTAGCAGTGCCTGCACATGTAACATGCCCCCTTCATTCAGAAAGTGCCGTACTGCACTTTCTGACACAGATGAGTGTTAATCTATATAATATTAGAGCCTGGCTGTAATATTATATAGTAAATGGGTGTCTGCAGACACTGAAATGTAAATAGCAACATGTCAGTGTCCGCGGACACTGAAAAAGAAAAAAAACACATAAACACCTAAAAGGCAGCAGCCTTCAAGTGCACCACCCCAAATGTATACACTCTTGCCCTACATCCATGGAAGCAGTAGGACAAGAAGAAAGGAATAGAAATTAAAAAAATATAATAATATTTTTTTCATCAAATAAATCCAAAGTTTAAGCACTGTGCAGCTTGTTTGTGCGGTGAGCTGCTGTGCTTAGCCTGGCTAAAATCCTAAAAATGATAGGCTACTGTGATAGAAAACATCATCAAGCTGCTGTAGCATAGTGGTACTTCCATGGTATTGCATGTAAAGCATGCTCAATTCGAATCCCCCCTCTGCCAAATTATTTAATAAACTTTTAAGGAATTTGAATGATAGATGTCAATCATATGGCTCACGTATAGTACAGTAGGGGTGGGAATATGTTAAATATAAATGTAAACAATAATTTATAAATTTAATGAAAAAATAGATTTAAGCAATGCTTTGCTAGTGTAAGCATTGCTTACCTGCTTTCAGCCCTGCTTAGCTGGTGTAAGCATTGCTATGTAGATTTGCACAGAGCTAAGCATAATTCAGCATATTAAAACTGGCCAATCAAGAAAAAGTGTGGAAAAACTGCCCTATTTAAACAGCACAGGTGGGAATACAGCCATAACCATTTTGGGATTGCTCACAGTAGGACCAAAATGTCTGGCATTGGTGAGGGTGTGCACTTCCAAGTGCAATGTTGGGGCATCCAGGAGTCCATGGTCATGGTTGGGCTCCTAGTTAAAAACCATGATGGCAAGCTGCTGCAGGGCCAGTACCAAGGCTCGCAGTATAAAGTGGAGGCTGGGACCAGCTTGCATGTGATCTCACCAGTGCCACTGGCATACCCCAGACTGGTGAGCAGGTACATCATCACCATAATGACCTGAGGCAGAGGAGGGGTGCACTCTTGGACTAGTGGATACAAGAAGCCCGAGCGCAGGATGTCCCACTTGTCTGTAAGTATGCAGTGTTATGTATCTCTAAGTATGGAAGAAGTTCAACTTATGACTGTGCAGGTGTGATTAATGTGTGATGTCTCCCCATACAGCTGCTGCAGAGAGGTCCCAGAATGTTGAGGCTCATGCACAGCGACTGACCTGGCTTCATCGGCAGTATGGTGAGTACACAATACCCCCTACTATTAGCAGTAAGAAATCAAAACTATAGTAATGGTAGTACTGCCTGTATATATACTTGTGCTGTAAACGTCAGGAATAAATGCCTGTGTCAGGCTGCCAGTGTTACAATGGAGTATTCCCAGCTGCTGTGTAATACAGATATCAGTAGTAAACAAGGTACAATATGCAGGAGAGGAATATTATAATATGTATGAGTGTGTCTGAGTGAACCTGCCAAGAAAGTGCCATGTCAGGCTACTGTAACAGTTAGAAATGAAAAGCATTCCCCTGTGCAGATCATGCAGGAATAGTAATTGTGGATTTCTGAGTTGTACACAGATATGTATATCAAAACTAATAAAGGTGATCCCAAACACTGGTGTGCGTCATCTCATTTGTACCTGAAAAATAGAAATGTGTATGTCCTGCAGAATGCATTAACTGAGGTGAACTGATTTAGCAATGCTTGTCTGCATACTTTAGAATAGGCATGTCAAATAACTGAAAAAAAGCAACAGTACATATTCCCATCAGAATTTGTTTTACTTGTTTATCTTCCATCATTGTCTTGTGTTAACCTCTCAATTTCAGCTGTATGTAGCTGTGGATGTACTGAAAAATGTATAAGGTTAACAGGTGCAGACTTAAAACCTACACTGTGTACTCAGGAATCCAAATTGCAGTATGTATAGTTGTAAAACAGTCAAATATGCAATCCAGCTAATGTGCACGTTTCACAAACAGTGACACCAATGTCTGTTGTGTATGCATAATTTGTACTGAAAATTGGAAAGAAATAATGCAACATGTCATAATAAAAATACTGTGCACAAAATATGTACTAGATAGAAATGTCACAAGCAACACACACCTCCCCAGCAGCTCAGCCTAATAAGGACTAGGCCTGTAGTTCAATTTTGCACACCCACCACGGTTTGAATCCAGGGGCCGCCACTAACATCTCAGTCTGGTTCCATAGTTATAAACTGCAATCTAAATAGAAAAAATAATGTACTGCAACTCATACATTTTCTATACAGGGCACACAGGTAAAGAAATATGAATAGAAATACTAGTATGATGTGTATAACTATGAAAGGTGTACAACTGCTGTGTTGATCAGCCCCAGTCCTACAAATAGATGCAAGCTAGACATCCACACTCTGCAGTCTGGCCCAGACAAGCCCCTCAAGTGTCACACTGTCACGGATAGTTTCCCCAGTTGCCAAGAAACCTGCACACAGAGAATGTCACAGTAGATGTATGTGAACGGCACAACACACACTTCAGGGCTTGCAACTAATATGTGAATCTGCAATATGTGTAGAAACAGCTATGTAATGTGCACACAGTTCATCTGCATGGGCCCACAGGTAAAGAAATTGGTATAGAAACAGGTATGATGTGTATAACAAAAATAAGGGTACAATTGCTCTGTTGATATCTACAGCTGTTGGTGTGCTGCAGCAGCCCCATTGCCCAGGTAGAGTGTTAGTGTGGTCAAAATGTAGAGTAGTTAATAGTAGTGTACTGAAAAATATACTTCATAGCAGTTGTCAATTGAATCTGTTCCCTTCCCCCACCACTCAACTGATCCAACCATCACACTGAAACCAACATGAGTATGTTCCCAAACAAACCTCTACTGTTGGGACCATTGTTCCATTTGGTTTATCATTGTTTAAACTGTCTGCATACTAATATTCCCTGTTGAATAATCATTTCATTGCCTGCCTGACATACCACTAACTGCCATGGTATTGCAACCCTGATTGCCATTCCATATATGCATGGGTTCTGTTTGCTATGGCACTGTTATAATTGCACTGTTTTGGGTAAATGGGAATATCCATGCATGCTATTTTGACTAATGTTGTAATGTGTTATGCATGACTAACCAATATTCATTGTTAATTTCCACACCATAGCACATATGGGAAGGCAGATCCTAGCAGATCCGCCTTTCCCAACCCACCTGGCTGAGGCACTGGGTCCCAGCATGTCTGGGACCCAACCCAGGCCGCCCTCATCTGCTGGTTCTGCACCACCCTCGGGTAGAACTGCTGCAGGGGATGGGACTCACCCCCCCACCGCAAGTGGGCGCAGTGAGGATGTTGTCACCCAGGATGAGGTCTGTGGCATGGTGTGCAGTGTCATCTAGATGGAGCTGGATGACTGCCTGTGCCAGGTGGAGGGCAGGCTGTCACAGCTAGAGGGGCAGGTGGCCCCTCCAGCCCAGCCACCAACACAGCCACCTTCAAGGCTGTGAAGGAGTAGTGGTGACTGCCATTGGGTAGGGACATCAGTGCCACTATTACCATATGGGAGGCTCATGAGCCTCGCATGCCCAACCACCCTTCAGTCAAGGTGTTTACCCCCCATGTGTCATACACTAGCCCTGTCTGTCGTCTTGTCTGTCTGTAAATGCAACCTCTACTACCAAACCTCCCTCACCACTTACCAATAATTCTTCCTTAACAACCCACTATCACCTTAAAAAAAGGGCATCTGTCCCACAAAAAAATCACGTCCCATACGTAGCACTGCATTTCGCCCAGAGACATGTACCCATCACACACTCTAACCCTACCAATCATCCATATTGTATGATGCCCACACACCTCCCTGTAGGGTGTGAGGCTCCAAATTTTAAATTGCCCACACTTAAAGCAGCTGTTGCTGCCAAAGAAATGCAGAGCTATGGTCCTTTCCTACACCCATCCTACAGATCCCTACTTTTTTCTCCTCTTGTTTGTCCCCCTGCTTGCCCCAATTTCACCACTTTCCTATCTCACTTTTTTCTTTTCTTTATTTGAAATTAAATGTGGGTTTAAGGAGCCGTAAGCAGCCATAAGTGGGTGTAAGTTAAGCTAAGCTCACATAAGTATCGCTTAGGTCTGCGCAAACCCATGTAAAGTGCCTTAATCACTCTATCTTCAACAGCCCCTGTTCTGGCCAGCAACAAAATAAGCAGCCCTTGCAAGTCTCAAACCCAGGACCCTACACACTATAGTCAAAGTGATTTACCACTAAGCCATTTCAAATGTAAATAAATCTGATGTTTTCTCAAACATATCATCCAGCACAGTCATTCAACAGTAGGGGAAATGTATTTATATATGTAGATGTATGTATGTATGTATATATATATATATATATATATATATATATATATATATCTACACACACACACACACACACACACACACACACACACACACACACACACACACACATATATATATATATATCTGTCTACATATGTATGTATATCTATATATGTATGTCTATATATGTATATATATATATATATATATATATATATATATATATATATATATATAATAGATATATATAAAAAACACAGAAAATAAATATATGACCAAAGGCACTGTTAATGGGGGGTGAAGGGGCCCAAAATAAGTACCTGTTGTAATTAGTGATATCATCCCCTCTTCCACAGCTGAACAGGTCTGCCTTGCAACACAATAACCAACACTTGCAAGTCTCATACCCAGGACCCTACACAACACAGCCACAACAAGTTAGCAGTAATTCATCTCAGATGTATGATGTCAGGATGATATCAATAACATATCATGCAGAACAGTCTGTGTACCATAGGGAATGTACAATGTGGAAGCAGTAAACATTCCAATGATACATATACACACCCACACACATATATACACACACACACACACACACACACACACACACACACACACACACACACACACACACACACACACACACACACACACACACACACACACACACACGTGTGTATATATATATATATCTATATATATATATATATATATATATATACAGACACACACACACACATATATATATATATATATATATATATATATATATATATGTATATACACATACATATACATATATTACTACGTATAGATATGTATAAAAAGATATATATTTAGAGAGTGCACAGAGTATCGAACAGCCAGTATTCCTACAGTTGCCACCTTTTAAAATTGCCAGTGTTTGATTTTTTCATACAAAAGACAATTATTGCATGAAACATATACCCACAGACAAATCAAAGGATATGACACCACACACAAGTTTGTATACATAGAAATGTGTATTTGTGTACTATGTCAGTTGTATATGCCATTTCATATAGTAGTTAGGTGTTTGAAATACATAATAACTGAATAATGCAACTCTCAAACAAAACATTTGATGCAGTAATCTGAAAGCTTATCATATGTTGCTGTTCAGGCCAAGGCCTTCATGTAGTACAACAGTAACAAAAACACTTGCCTGGAAGATAAGAATCAGGCAACACTAATTAATTACAAATGTAGTTCAGCAGCCTACAATTACACGCTGTACTCAACCCCTAGGGGAAAAGAATTAAGTGTCACAATGAAAATGTATCTGTTACATAACAATGCTTAACTTAAAACATCACTATGACACTGACAAACAGAACTGTCTCTAAGACAGTAAGCACTAGCCCATCACTGTCCCCATGGTGAAATGTATGAAAATGTACAAGCATATACCTTCATGTGTCTTACTATTGATATCCCTTACATGTTGTAACAGCCTAGGTTAAAAGTGGTGCATACCCTTCTCTCATAGAATGACTTACAAGGGCATATAACAGTTTTACATACACTGACCTCTGGACTGTACAAGGTCACACATGTTTTGTCCAGCTGTAGCCCTCATATATATGGACCCTACCCCACAATATGTGTGGAAGTCCACAACATCACTGGAATGATAGCAGGAATGCCAACACTAAATAATGATAGGCCACTATTTAACAACCTCTTACTGCATGACACATGGACAAAGCATGGTATATAGGTGGAGGACAGAGGCTGGAACACAGGGCCATATTTGCAATATTGCCGTTATACACTGTGAAAGTTGCTGGTGTTACAGGATTGGTTGCAACATACCCTTACTCAGGAATATGAAGTCAGAAACACAAATGGATGTAGCCATGTACTGATAGCACTCAACAGAGAGAATGCCATTGATATATCAGAGACAAGACCTGTGTGGTGAACAGACAAAACATAACAGCCAATCCTCTGGCCATTATGTGGATAGGCCCACAGTTGAGAGCTATGTAGACAGACTGCATGTCATGCAAAACTAGCATGTACACACAAACCCTGTAAAACTAGAGGTATACAATGCATATAACAGCAAAACTCACACTGTTCATAGATCTGGAACCTTATACAACTATGTAGTTGGCCTGTGTCTGCAAGTCCTGTTGTAAGAGGTATTGCTACCTGCTGTTTGTAACACTGCTGCCCACACACAGGAAGGATGTCTTCCATACAGGAAAGGTAAAGGGACAATGCCCACATGATGTAGTAATTTTTAGTAGTGGGTTAACATTACAGTGGTAATTGGAAGTACTACACAGCTGGCTGCATGCAATTAGCAAGTGGAGAACATTGATTGGTGCAGTGGCCATCACCTGATTATGAACATCACCTACAAAAGCCATGCTGTAACCTGTTCAAAGCAGCTCAATCCCTGTAGTGGAAAGAGAGAGAGAGAGAGAGAGAGAGGGAGAGAGAGAGAGAACAAAAACTACAATGAAACCAAAACAAAGGTATATAACACAAGGGACACATAAAAGTGTACCTAGAAGACAGAACAATACTACAACAGGTATGTGAAACATATAAGCATGTAACTGAATGTAGTACTTGGTCTGTAATAATGGGATAGATGGTGTGGAAAGATTTATATGTGCCATCAAGACTTGTGATGATGTCCAGCTGAACAACTGTTATGGACATCACATCTGGCCCTGTGGACAGTGGGCCATACCTGTCAACAGTGCAGATCAGCACTGAATGACAAGATGTAAGCCATCATAGTGTGTGTTATGTACCTCAAGACATGTATATTAGTGTGGCAAATAGATGGTGGTGGAAGTAATGAAGTTATAATAGACACATGAGTTTCAGACACTACCACCTGCAGGACAGTCATGTTAACGTGAAATGTATCATGCACACATCATAGGTTTGTAATAGGCTTACCTGCAATTTTTCCCTATATATACCCCCCCTAATGTTAGACTGTGTCCACATGTGACACCCGTCTGTTTTGTAGCAAGGCAGAACAGTGCAGCTGTGGAGGAAGGAGAGTTAGAGTGTGGACCTGATGTTTGAATGCACTATATATATATATATATATATATATATATATATATATATATATATATATATATATATAATATGTGTGTGTGTGTGTGTGTGTGTGTGTGTGTGTGTGTGTGCATGTGTGTATATATATGTATATGTATATATATATATATATATATATATATATATATATATATATATATATACTGTTGAATGACAGTGCTGCACGATATGTGTGAAAAAACATCACACATATCTATACATACATATATATACAGTTGTAAGTGGGTGTGAAATGGACAGTTATGTCTGGTGTGAAATCCACGTTGGCAACACATTGCCCTTGTTTGCGTAGGTGAGATCGGTATGTTGGGGAAGGATAGTAGGTATATTTGGGGAGGTAGGCTGGGTTGGAAAACAGACAAGAGAGCATACAGGGGTGGTATAGGACACATGTGGTGGGTGAACACCTTGGATAGGGAGTGGTGTTTGGAAAGTGGAAGCCCATGAGCCCCCAAATGGAAACAGTGGGACCAAGGTCCCCACCCATGGGCAGTCACAACTGCATCTTCATGGCCCTGAAGGTGCCTGAGCTAGGGGTAGAGCAGGAGGAGCATGTGGACCCTGTAATTGTGTACTGAGGGCCTCAAGGTGGTGTAGCACCCCCCCCAAGTCTCTCTGGAGCTCCTATGCACCAGATCCTTGACCTGGCTTCAGGTGACAGGATCCTGTCTGTGTATGCTCCCATGGGGGAAATGAACACCAGCCCCTGAGGTGGTTCCACCTGAAGGTAGTGCAGGACCAGCAGATGGTGAGGTCATGGGGTGGTTGCCAGATGTGCTGTGGCCTGGTAACATGGCCAGATGAGGTGGGAGAGGTGGTTCTGTTGGGAACAGGCTTCCAAAACATGCTATTATGTCACAATTATAGAACATATGTGGGTAGTAATAGTCCACACAATCCAGGATTACATCTGACAGCATGCATAGATATCCCCATTAACACAAAACACCAGATTTGGAGCTGTCACATAGCAAACAAAACACATGCATATATGGAACCATAGTGGCCCTTACAATGGCATGCAGGTGTCATTGTAAGCAACAGGCCACTAATGATAGTGTTTCAAAATGGAACATGAGTAGAAAGACATTGCACAATTTGTCGTACAATACGATATATGTCCCAACAGTAGGTTTGCTGTAAAAATACCCATTGAGTTGTGTGTTCAGATTATTGTTGCAGATATGGTGGAGGGGAGACAGAGATGTAAGTAAACAACTATTATATCCTTGCAGTATGAGGTCCTCAGACCTTTTTTTCCTCTTTATTTCTTTCAGGCACCAAGTCTAGAGAGTGTTTGCCAGTTTATTCCCCCCAGGAAAATTGTCATAATAAATGACCTAGTGCAGCACTACCACACCCTGTTTGGCCATACAGCCCATGATCTGCAGGAGAGGACCACACTGTGGAACGAGCTCATCCACAGGGTAAACGATGTCGGCCTGCATAACCGCAGTTATGAGCAGGTCCGACATTGTTGCATCATCCGCCATGCCCGTCAGCATGCTGCTGCAGTTAGGAGGGAGCAGCTAGCCACAGGGGGGGGGGGTCATGCCATCCAGCCCCTCCTGACACATGCTGAGGAGCTCCTTTCCAGCCTCGTGGCACCTGTCCACCAGCAAAGACAAGAACCAGCGGATAGCATTGTGGAGGTGGGTGCTACCCACACAATGGACGAGGAGCATGCAGGTAAGGCTCTGGGGCATATCAGTAGACCATTGTTGCTTATTCATCTGCATCTGTAGAGTTTAAGGATGCATATGTGAGATAAAATATATATAGTCTGCTGCTGCATTGTAATAATGGACAGATGTGCATAATCTGTAGTATTGTGGGTTTGTACTGTTGATGTACTGAAATTCTGTGCCCACCCTGTACCAATTCTACAGGTGTGGCTACTGACATCACATCTCTCACATAACTATATAGGTCCCTCTGGTATACCTCTGGGGCAGCAGCCTGTAACTGGTGAGTAAGGTGTTGTTTGTTCAGGTTTGCCAATACACTGACCATGTTATGGCCACGGTATTTGCCATGCACACATTTAACACACCTACCCATAATGCATGCTGTACATGTTCACTTATTGCTGCTGTTAACTGCACTGCTTCACAGTGGACAGCATGGTGGCATATCTGAAGGGTATGTAAGAGTCCTGCAATATAACTAGCAACCTGTCATTGAAAGATGTGTGCAGAGAAATGGACATAATGGTAGGACAAATGGCCTACAGTAGGAACAAGTCTGAAGCATCACCCTTATACAGTGCTACAACAGTGTATATACCACTATTACAATGGCAACTGTTACAGATCTACATAACGGCATATCACAATACCACATTCCACAACCCTTACAACCTGTAATTTGGTCCTAACATGAGCAATGAATGTGTAATATAGAATCCTATGTTAGGACAGCAAATATGGGGAATACATACCTTAACAAACACTGGAAGCATATGTGTGCACACATTCCAAATAACATATTGTGGAAGCAGCTTTTAAGGTACTGACAGCATTCCGTCTTCATGAGTATGCACCTTCCAGCAAGTACAGGTCCTCAATGTCACAACAAGAAATGGTCTGATGTCCAAGAACTATGTCCATCACACTTGCCCACTCGCCTGGAACAGAGGCAGCTGTGGCTTGCACACATCTTACAAGCCATGGAATGGATCCCATACCCAAGAGGTAGCATGCAGGAGTGGGACATGTAGCCTTACCTCACCATTGCAAATACCATGGCAAACAGTGCAGACAGTCAGGTATGTGATGAAGATGTATGGGATGACATTAATGGAGAAAATAAACAGATGGCCGTCCAAGTCAGATGATGACACATGTTGCAGACTGGTCATGGAGGCTACCTAGTAACATGCCGCAACACTGAGGGAGTTGCAGGAATGTCTAGCAAGTACTGGCTGTGCAGTACCTGTGTCTACAATTGTCTGTACTCTGCATAAGTGTGGCCCATGGGTTAGGGTAATCAGATGGGACAGTTGTTCCACAGGAAACATCAACCAAGGCTCTCTACAGGTAGCATATGCAAAACATCAAAAGTCCCCCAAAGGCATGTGTTGCAATGTGTAATGGTGTACCGAGACCAAGTTCGAAACATACAGACAGTATCAACTAAACAGACAGTAACATTTCTGCTGTTTGTTTCCCACCCTCCCTCCCTGTTAGTATAGTGTTTTTATAGTTGGTGGCTTTGCAGTTGCCCGCCCCTAGTGTAAATTTGATCTGGGACCCTCCTCCCAGTCTAGTGTCATTACCTCATTCTATCCAGTACAGGGAGAGCATTTGAGAAGGCCAATCAGCTTAGTTTCTGCTACTCCTTTCTCTCTTTCAAAAAAAAAAAAAAAAAAAAATATCTGCTTTTACTGTATTTGTGTTTTTTCCTACTTTATTTTGCTTTTGCGTCATCTTAAAAGTACTCAATTGTATTTATTACTGCTTGGTGTAACTCATTGTAAGCCTTTAAGTTTAAGCACCTGGGCTTCAGACCAGTTTTACATTAGGAAGGTTTGTGGTCTGCACTGTAGTGGCAGAACAGGTAGCTTACATCCTTCTAAGTTGGGAACTGCTGATTGAGGGCTCAGTGTCTGTTATTCTAAGTGTATTAATTCTGGTTTAAGCACTTGGGCTTGAGGCCAGTTATTTTACATTAAGAGGGTTTGTGTTCTGCACTCTTGTGGGAGGAGAGGCTGGACTCTGTCCTTCTGAGCTGGGAATTTCTGGTTAAAGCTTATAGTGCCTGCATATTTGAACTGCTTCTTACTGAAATTGGTACACCTCGTTTGCTGTAGCATAAACTAGATCCAGGCCTGCTGAATCTAGCTTTGTTTGTATAACTTGAGCACTAATCCAGGCATTCTTTAAAGTATTCAATTGTATTTATTACTGCCGGTAGTAACTTGATTAAAGTGTAGCTATCATTTCTAAGTCTTTTGGATTAAGCACTTGGGCTTCAGACCAGTTGTTTTACATTAGGAAGGTTTGTGGCCTGCACTGTGGTGGCAGGACAGGTAGCTTACATCCTTCTAAGTTGGGAACTGCTGATTGAGAGCTCAGTGTCTGTTATTCTAAAAGTGTATTAGTTCTGGTTTAAGCACTTGGGCTTCAGGCCAGTTATTTTACGTTAAGAAGGATTGCGGTCTGCACTCTTGTGGAGGAGAGGCTGGACTCTGCCCTTCTGAGCAGGGAATTTCTGGTTAGAGGCTTATAGTGCCTGCATATTCTAACTGTTTCTTGCTGAAATTGGTACACCTTGTTTGCTGTAGCATAGACTAGATCCAGGCCTGCTGAATCTAGCTTTATTTGTATACTTGTTGTTTGTTTATTTCCCTGAAACGCTAATTCCACCTAAAACGCGGCCTTTTAGCACTTCTGTGGATCCCTAGTGATATCTGCATTGCTTACTGTACTTATTTCCTTGTTTCACTTGAAAGAAAATTACTGTTTGTCGTTTTTGCATTTAAGTTATCTGTAACACATTGCATTTAAGTTACCTGGCACTTGCTCACTAAAGCAATTATATAAGTCAGCTCTAAAAAATTAAAAGCACTACACCCTCACAAACTCCCCTTGAGTACCTTGTTCCCCAATGGCCCTTTTTTTCAATTATAAAGGAATTCCCAATACTATTCTAGCATGTCCAAAGGTCAGTTGTCAATCTTCTCTCCGGTCCAGCTGGTGAATCTGGGAATCTTGAGGCAATGTTACAACTGCCTCATGTACACAGACAACCCTCTCCTCCTCCCAACAAATCCAACACATGTGAGAGATGCAACCATATAGCCAAACTGGAGGCTAAGCTCTCTCAACTCAGTACTGGCGTAACCAGTCAGGAGGAGAAGGAAACCACACTCACTACAATTCCAGTCTCACATAGACCTACCACGACAACAAACCAAACACATAAACACACAAAAACATACTTGGAGGCTCTAAATAAAAATCTGCCTAAGCAGCAGAGACCTCCAAAGCAGACACCCAAGCAACCGCTACCCCAAAACAAAACATGTGCAACACATAGCTCACAAAGCCAGTGTACCAACAGTCACAGCCCTTAAGGCTAAACACATCTGATACACTTGTAATAGGTGTCTCTATCAGGCACACTGATGTCCCGCTCACCAGGCTGAACAAGGAGAACGTCAGGGTGAGCTGCCTGTCGGGCGCTAGGATCCGCCACATAACACAAGCACTCAGGTCACTCCAAGGCAAGTACAAATATGACTCAGTCATTGTCCATGCTGGTGTGAATGACCTGAGATGTACCTCCCTGGACTACATGAAAGAGACATAGAGGAGCTCTCTGAGCATGTAGCCCAGGCGGTATGACCCTGACCTTGAGTAGCATCTTACCCTCACCAAGAATGATGCCACAATATGAAGACAAGATGATCAATTTCAACAATTGGCTTAAGTGTTGGTGTCATTCAAAGGGATCCAATGCCTGTCAGCCTGGGATGACATGCTCGACAAGCCACGATGCTTCACTAGGGACGGCTTGCACCTGTCACCCTGGGCTTTTGGATATTGGCAAAGGCTCTTGCTACCCCATAGTGCCTTTTAGACAAGGCTCAAAAGATAAACCCACCTCCATAGGTATCACAAGGGATAAGAAACTAAGAGTAATGCTACTCAACGCCAGAAGTCTAAATCTCAAGATGCACACACTCAAAACTCTCCTTAGCATGGAGAACATCGATATCTGTGCAGTAACAGAAACCTGGTTCAAGGCTCCCGAGAGCACCCCAGCACTACCAGGTTATACCTCATACCATGCTTTTGCCCCAAAACTTGGACCGAACCACAAAAGGAGGGGGAGTATCAATATTCGTCAAAGATACCCACACCTCCAGGTTGGTGGCACAACACGAAGCATCAGAGACTATTCATGTGCAACTAACTGTGGGTAAAACTGCCTTCCAGTTTATAGCCTGCTACAGACCACCCTCCCAAACACAGGAACTCCACTTGGCCTTCCTGAGAATACTGGAAAATATGAAGGTCTCTCCAAACACCATTATATTGGGCGACTTCAACTACCCAAACATAGACTGGGAGCATTACTCTAGCTCCAACATCCTAGCCCAAAGGTTCCTAGAATTTATAAACTCAAATGCTATGGAACAACTTGTTACCACTCCCACAAGAGGGAAAACATACTGGACCTGATCATCACCAACATGGGGACACTATGCTCCAGACCAGAAGTGTATCCCTCACTGGTAAGATCAGACCATAAACTAATCTCACTGGATATTCACATCCCGACCCCCCTGCCCAGAAAAGCACAGTGAAAAACTTCTCTAAAGCAAGTTTCACACGCCTCAAAACCGAGGAAATCCTTCAAAGCCCCAGGCCTGTGGAAAATACGGCCCAGACCGCAGAATCCTTTATAAACACATTCTATGAACACCTTCAGGAATGCATGGATCATGCAATCCCAAATAAAACCAAGACCCAATCCTCCAAAGGCAGACGTCCTGTCTGGTGGACCCCAGCCATAAACAAACTATACAATAGAAGGAGGAAGCTACTACATGATAGAGCAAAATCCCAAAAGGAAGGCATCTCTGATCAGTATTAGCAAAAAACTACGGGCACTCATAAAATCGTCTAAGGCCAGCTTCGAGAGAAAAATTGCACAGGACACTAAGGATAATCACAAGGCTTTCTTTAGTTATGTTAGGAACCTGGGTGGGAATTCCAAAATATGCTCAGAATTAGTCCAAAATGACAAAAAATACACCGAGCCCACAGACATTGCCAACATCCTAGCTGACAGGTTCAGTGCAAACTTCTCCCCCTCTCCCACCAAAAGGGCAAATATCTATCCCAACAGAGTGCTGCCCCCTGACATCTCAGATGCTCAGGTAAGAGCCGCCCTCTCCAAAGCAAAAAACACAGCATCAATGGGACCAGATGGTGTCCCGGCTGCCTACATGAACTCCAAGAAGAGCTAAACCCAAACATAAAACTACTGTTCAATCTTAGCCTTACTACAGGATATGTACCCAAAGAGTGGCATACAGCAACAGTGGTCCCTCTCCACAAAGGTGGTGCCTCAACGGATCCTGGAAACTATCGCCCATAAGCCTGACTAGCTTGGTCTGCAAAGCTATGGAAAGGATCATCATGGACCTCATAAATAAAGATATTGGGGACCTACAGACACTGGATCCTACCCAGTTTGGCTTTGTTAAGGGCAGATCCTGCCTCTTAAACCTGGTCGATTTCTTTGAAACAGTCACCAAGGCCATTGACGAGGGGAAGGTGGTCCACACAGCCTACCTGGACCTCACAAAAGCCTTCGATACAATACCCCACTCGGGCATTATAAATAAGCTCACCAGCTTAAATATAAACCCTTATGTCACTAGGTGGGTTGCAAACTGGCTCAAGGACAGAACCCACATGGTTAGAATTGCTGGAGCCATGTCAGACTCCAAACCAGTTACAAGTGGCATCCCACAAGGCTCAGTCCTGGGACCTCTCTTGTTCGGTATATATTTCTCGGCGGTACAGGCCAACACGGAAGGACTGTGGCTGACCAAGTTCGCAGATGACTGCAAACTGGGCGCCATAATCAACTCTCCAGCCGACACAAGCATCCTCCAAAAGGGCCTCATAGAAACAGACAACTGGTGCCAGAGCCATGGCCTCAAGCTAAACGCCA
This sequence comes from Protopterus annectens, assembly GCF_019279795.1. Classification (NCBI taxonomy): domain Eukaryota; kingdom Metazoa; phylum Chordata; order Ceratodontiformes; family Protopteridae; genus Protopterus; species Protopterus annectens. Next base: position 530,388,648 of record NC_056733.1, read on the forward strand.
AAAGTGTATAGTCATCCCTTTGGCAAAACAAAGTGCACAAATTACCACATAGGTGGTAATCCATTAAGTACAGAAGAAGTCATTAGGGACCTGGGGACACAAGTTGATAGCAATCTCTCATTTGACAACCACGTGGCCAAAGTGGTTAGAAAAACATTTTATATAGCCCACCTAATCATGAAGGGATTCACATCTATATCAGGGAGGTCATCGCCTCTTTACTCGTCCCTCATCAGGCCCATAATTGAGTACAATGCCCTTTTGGGATGTACCTTACCAGACACCTGCAGCAACTGGAAAGACCCCAAAAGTACCTCACCAAGAGGATCAAAGGGCTCAAACAGATGCCATATGCTGCCGGTTAAAGAAACTCCAGCTCTACTCAGTGGCATACCGCCTGCTCAGAGGCAATCTGTGCCTGATGTATAAAGCCATGTCCAACCCGGAATTAATGGACATGCTGCACCTCAGAAAATCCAAATCCCATCGAGCTACGCTCGAGACTTGAACCTCAGCACTGAAATAAATAGGACATGCTGGAGGGACAGATTCATAACCAGAGGCTCCCTTCACTCTGGAATAAAATCCCAGTCCAGGTTAGGCAGAGTCCCACATTGACTCTCTTCAAGAGGAATCTTGATGAGTGGATGGGAGATCATAGGTTTACCCCGGCTATCACTTCTGTGTCACTGTTAGAAAGAGGCACAGTATACTAACCTCAAAAAAAGGCATAGCAAAATTAATTTAAAATGGGTCGCGAAAGCCAAACACACTCTGGCTAGGCTTATAAATGCCCTAGGGCAGATAGCCTAGTATGAACCTATGAACCTATGAACCTATAAAATACTTGTGGTGCACAAGCAACACCTCACTCCACCTCAGGCCCACCATCCCCATCTGTACCTTGCTGGTGCCAGTGTACACCTGTATGTTTGCCGTTCATTAGCAGGAACTTGGCCGTACACATGGTGTTCTGAATTTGGGACACTGCAAAATGACACTCATGTGTAGCCCATAGTTGTCAAACATCTGCAAAAAGGCTGCGAATGGGGAGGGGTGTCATCCTGAAACACAGCAGTGAACTGAAGCAGACATCCAAAGCACACTAAGAATGGCTCTATCTGCACACAGTCAAGGTCATAAATTCTGGCAGACATAACACTGACTCCACAGCAATAGTGAAGGCACTGTATGACCCCCAAGAGCTGTGCACATGAGTTGACCTTGCAATCTTGTAGAGTTGGGGGACATTTGTAGGGCAGAGTGACCAAATACTGGCAGGTGCAGATGGGCCATAGTAGTATACCCCCTCCAGGAATAGTGACTGCTGTAGTACACTTAACAGTTGGTGCAACAAACCATCATGTTAAGGGTGTGCACACTTATGTACCCACATATTGTATGCATCTCAATCAGGATCTGCACAACTAACACATTTGTTTGATACTGCATTTGATTGCACAGGTCCTATGTCACATATCAGGTTCATGTAATGTTAACATATGCAGTATTGTGGCCCCATGGCATATGAGGGAAGAGGGTGCCATGTCAATAAGGGTGTGTGCACTCCTCATAGCCAGAGTAAGGTTTGAAGGTTATCAGTGTAATTGTATTTTATTGGTCATACATGCACCGCTGATGATGAGATATGCAAATCAGACATCAGGCATTCACTATTGACATCTGTCCACATATTATCGCAGGTATGTGTTGGACAAACACATAGGGGTGTGAGCAGCAGAGCAAACATAACTGACACACATATACACCTTCAGAAATGGCATATATACCTGTGAGGTGTGGTGCACAGTACATGCCGGGGTGTTGAACAGGTGCACAGCAATACTGTGTACATGGGTGCAGTGTGTTCCAGAGGAATGGGCATCACCTACTAACACAACACATGCATCACAGAGATGTATAATGTTAGTAACAGGGATTGACTATAGCTGCAGTGCATGCTGTTGAGTGCCATATCTCATACATGTTGACAGATGGGTAATGAGAGGTCTGTGTGTAATATCTTTGTGCAACATCACCTGTAAGTGTGTGTGTGCATGTGTGTGTGTGTGTGTGCGTGTGCGTATGTGTGCATGTGTACAGTTAAGCAAGGATGCACAGGTCTTAAAGTGCATTTCTTGTTTTCCCCTCACAGGTGCAGAGGTGGGTCAGGGTCCCTCCTGCAGGCAAACTGATGTTAGTGTCCATACAGATTCTAACAATGATGATAGGTGTGTTGTGGCACAGGCAGGGTTGTCAGGGGCTGAAGCTGTGCCATCTTTTGACATCCCACTTTTATCCACCCCATCCCCGCACACAATCACATGCCTATACATACCCCATCACCAATAGCCATAGATGAGGGACAGTTGGCGGGTGGTGGTGTGGGACAGGACAGTGTGGTGTCTATGGCACATGTGTCTGGACACAGCAGCCATAGCCGGATGCCCGGCAAAGTACCACACAGGCAGATGTACAGGGGTACTCGTAGGAGGACTGCTAGTCATCATGCCCCTGGGAGAAGTGCCACAGCTGGTGTCACCAGATGCATGTTTCAGGCCATCATGGAAGCACAGGCATGTATGGAATGGTATACCAGACAGGTTCTGAGGCTGCAGAGGGCTACTCATTCAGCTGTTATTGACAACATATGTGATCTTGCAGGTGCCGCCCATTATATTGCAGAGGTCCTGGATAGATGGTTGGGTGAGATGGTGGGAATCCCCGATTGTGGAATGTCTGTGCTTGAGCATATGGTGGGAGTAGTTTGATGGCCATGTGGACGTAGGCCAGCAACACCAACCGGTAGAGGTCGATGTGGATGTGCAAGATGTCAGAGCCACTCCCGTAGTGGCAGTACCAGCCCCAGTACTGCAGGGGAGTGCTGTCCACACCACAACATAGCAGGCCATGTGCACACAGCCCTGGCCAGTTCCAAGAGGGACCCAGATTCAGTAAACATATGTCATCATCAGGGGAGAGTACCATATTGTGGCTTGTACCTGGTAGTGCCTGTGATACCCCTGGCAGGCACAGTTCTCATGTCCATATCTGGAGACAATGAACTGCACACCCTGCCAGGTACAGTCTGCAGCTGTCCAACAAACCCCCGTATAGGGCAGCCACATGGCAAAATTATGTGCATGTGTGACCCCCGTGCCCTGGTCCAGCAATCAAGGAGCCTCAATCCTCACCACTAACAACAGTGAGGGGCATTTCATAGAGGAGGAAAGAATAAGAAATACTCACAGTAAAGTGCAATTTCCCTTAAGAGCACACAGAGATCACAATCAGTCTGGGGCTGGTCACTCCCTTGCTCTCCAGGTCCCCACTAAGACTCCCCACTGGCACAGTTATAGGGTCCAGATCTTAGCCTAGTGGGCAAGCTAAAATCTCCAGCACTCTCTGTCCAGCCAGTGCTTCATGTCCCTGCCCAAGTATCTGACACAGACACACACACACACACACACACACACACACACACACACACACACACACACACACACACACACACACACACACACACTTTGAGAAGAGTTTATACAACCAAACAGACACTCCTCGGAAGGCTGGCACAGGTTCTCCAGCTGTACCCCTTTTTCCGAGACTATACGGTAGTACCAGCTGCCATCACCCACTAATATTTATCAGCTACTGAAAGGTCCTTAAAAGGGTGTCCAATAATTATTACTGTGTGATATTATTATCCAATTGGTAGTATAGCCCAGGGCTAAAGCTATTGGAGTGGCATTGTACAATTTTAGCAAAGGCATGCAAGTACTCTAAAGAGCTTATATTATCTCTACAAAAACAACCACAGTTGAAAAGGTTTAAAAATATTTAATAAGAAATAGACAAAACACAAGACAATACTTTTTACTACACAGTGCTAGTCAAGAGTTCAGAGATCACAGAGAAATACTTAAAATAATTCAGTAGTACAGTTCTGACATCACAGAAAAACACGTAGGCTAATTTTTCTAGTTTCTAGCTATTTCTAAGAGAAAACACAAGTCTAAGATAAACTTACATATAGAGCAAGACAGTCCTGGTGAGTTGGATGGTCAAGACAAAAATGCTTAATGTTCTTTGATTCTCTCTGATTTTAAAATCACATTCCTTGTTCACATTACATCATTCTTCACACTTCCCTGGGTTCCCAGGCTAACAGAAACTATATTTACATTTTTCACCTCTGGGCAGAAACCAGAGAAATAAAGGACATTTATGCATGCAAATGCTGGCCATTAACTCTGGCCTTAAAACAATAGGCAGGATGCCTCACTCTAGACTTACTGACTACGAATTTTAACATCAAAGGATCACAACATGCTTTACTTGGTCAGTAGAGTGCACTGTTGTTACATTTTTTCCAGTTCCACATGTAACACTATTTTTACCATTTAAGACAACAAGCATGCGGTTTACATTAATATTTACAGATGACAGAATTATCTCCAAAATTCTTTCTGGCTAGGCTAGCAGCCTTCACCTATCTTCTCCCAATCTTCACATATCTACCCCCCCCCCCCCACCGGAGAACTCAAGCTAGTTTTTCAAGTGACCCTTGAGAAATGCTGCTTGAGGGAGTTAGGTCTATCTGAGTGTACTTTACCCCATTTCCTGTTTTGAGAGCCCATCTACATTGGCATTGCTAATCCCACTGTGGTGCTGCATGGACATATATGCTTGCAACCCCAGGCTTCATCTTAGCAACTTGGCATTTTGCTGACTGGCTCTGTTTAACCATGTTAGGGGGTTGTGATCTGTCATAACAGTGAATTTCCTTCCATACAGATAAGGCTGAAGTTTCTGCAGTGCCCACACTATGGCTAGACATTCTTTTCTATAGCTGCATAGCATTCCTCCCTGAGTTGGAGCCTATGACTGAGATAAACCACTGGGTGCTGTTCCCCTCTGAAGAAATCTGGCTAAGTACAGCCCCCATCTCATGGTTTGGAGCATTCACCTTCACAACAAATTATTTGCTGTAATCTGGGCTGGCTAACACAGGGGGTCCTCCCAAAGCTTCTTTAAGTGTCTGGAATGCCTATTCACATGCTGGGGTCCACACTACCGTATCTGGCCTGTTCTACCTTGTCAGGTCTGTGAGGGGAGCAACTATGGTACTATAACTGTGGACAAACTTTCTGTACTACCCTGCTGTCCCTAAAAATGCCCTCACCTGCTTTCTAGTAACAGGTGCAGGCAATGCCTGAATGACTTCCACTTTGGCAGGTTCTGGCCTCATCTTACAACTCCCCACTCTATGTCCTAGGTAGGAGACCTCTGCCATACCCACCTGACATTTGCTTGGTTTAATGGTCAACCCTGCTCTCTGTAGTCTGCCCAGCACCTCCCTGACATGCTGAAGGTGCTCTGGCCAGGAATGGCTGTAGATGGCAATATCATCTAGGTAAGCAAGGGCATACCCTCCTGCTCCTGCTAGGATATGATCTACCAGCCTCTGGAAAGTTGCTGTGGCATTCTTCATTCCAAAGGTCATCTTTATGAACTCATACAAGCCAAAAGGAGTCACAAAGGCTGACTTCTCTCTAGCACTGGGAGTCAAGGGCACCTGCCAGTAACCCTTGGTAAAATTGATGGTGGTAAGATACTTAGCCCAACCCAGCTGCTTTAGGGCCTCATCTGTCCTAGGCATGGGATAAGCATCTGACTCTGTGTGACTATTTAATTTCCTGTAGTCCACACAGAACCTGGTGTCATCATCCTTCTTTGCCACCAGCACCATTGGGGAGACCCAGGGACTGTTGGACTCTTGAATCATCCCTACTTCCAACATCTCCTGTACCTCCTCCCTCAGAGTCTGTTTGACTCTCTCAGGCACTCTACATGGGACATGCCTAATAGGCCTTTGGGGTCCTGTACCCACCTGGTGCTTCCCCAGGTGGGGTGCACCCTGGTTTCCCAGGGAACATGTCCCCAAATTCCTGCAACACTGCTCAGATTTCTCGAACCTGGGTAGGAGATAGCTGCTGGGCCATTGCTACTCCTTCCACTGAGATGTCAGCCTGAGCCTCACTGAGGAGATCAGTCCCCAGATCTCCTTCAGACTCCTCCTGCAATGCACTGAAAATGCTCAGCACAAGGCCAACCCTATCATGGTACGGTTTCATCATGTTAGCATGGTACAATTTGTGCCCCTGCCTTCTGCCTAGCAGTTCCACTATGTTATTAACATCACTTACCTTTCTTGCCAACTTGTTGGGTCTCTCACAAGCTGCTTGCAGCTTGTTGTGTCTGATAGGAATGAGAACTATTACCTGCTGCCCCACAGCATACTGTCTAGCTCGAGCATTCCTGTCATACCACACCTTTTTCTGTTGTTGGGCTTCTACCAGGTTCTCCTGGGTTAAGCCCATGAGTTCTCTGAGCCTTGTCCTGAGGTTCAGGATGTATGCCAAAACAGACTCCTTGTGAGACTTGCACTCACCTTCCCACTCATCTCAAATTAAATCTAGATGTCCCCACGCCCTATGCCCATACAGCAACTCAAAGGGTGAAAAACCTGTGGATTCCTGGGGAACCTCTCTGTAAGCAAACAACAGATGGGCAAATATTTGTCCCACTCCCTCTTAAACTGATCCGCAAATGCCAGTAGCATGGACTTGCTTGTAAAGTTTAACCTCTCAACAAGACCATTAGTCTGGGGATGATAGGGGGGTGGTTTTCATGTGCTTCACTCCACAGGACTTCCACAGACAAGCCAGGAGGTCTGACATGAAATTTGCACCTCTGTCAGTCAGTATTTCTTTTGGGGAAACCTACCCTGCTGAAAATCTCTAACAAAGCATTTGCCACCTCCTCTGCCTCAATGGAGGACAAAGCCACTGCCTCAGGGTATCGTACAGCATAATCCACTACCACTATGATATACTTTTTCCCTGTGGAACTTGGGGTACTCAGAGGACCCACAATATCCATAGCTACCCTCTGAAATGGCTCCTCAATCACAGGCAAAGGGATTACTGGCTAAGCTTAAAATGGCTCACAAGGGCAGTTAGCTTAGTACTAATCTATGAACCTATGAACCTATCAAATGAGCTCTAACTTTGTCTCCTGCCTTGCCTACCTTTTGGCACTGCTCACAGGTCCTGCAGTACCCTGTTACATCTCTGAAAATTCCAGGCCAATAGAAGTTGTGCATAATATGCCTCTTTGTACATTTTATGCCCATATGACCTGCAAAGGGAATATCATGGGCTATGGCTAGAAGCACCAGATGGTAGGCTCTAGGCACTACCAACTGCTGTACTCTCTCACCTTATAGCCCTCCCTCAGGGGTCCACTCTCTGTATAGTAACCCTTTATCCCAAAATACAGATTCCCACTTTCCTTGAGAATCAAGTGCCTCCCTAGCTACCTGCCTCAGGCCCTGCAATGTAGGGTCTGAGAGCTGAGCCTGTCTCAACTCTCTCCTTGTAACCCTTCCCAGCTCCCCTTCCACAGGAAGTCTGGCATCCTCTGACAGTGGTGCCTCACTGTCAGCCTGAGTACTACTACTCACCTCTACCTTTGCAGTCACTCTGTCCAAGGGACAATCAGTATCCACAAGCAGCTGTGGCTCACCTTCAGTCTGACTGCTACAGGGTAGCTCCCTCCCTGAAGTAACCACCTCACAAGTCCTGGCTGCATGTATGCAGTCTGTCTGGGTCTCCCCCAGGCTACCAGACTTACCTGCTTGTCTCCAAGCCTGACTGCGTGTAACTGCACAAACACATGGTATTGCCTCATCCAAATACTTCCCTATCAGGACATCTGAAGGATGGTAGTTTGGTACCCTTGTTGTCTCAAGACAACCTACTATTGACATTTTGTCTTTCCCACTTACTGGCTCCATAATAAAACACCAAATATCTAGGAACTGGAAACGAAAAATACACCAAACTCCAAGCAGATAGGAAATGCCAAACACAGAGCTGATGGAAAAAGTTTTCCTTTATTAACTTGTCCTGGTACCTCGGCAATTTGCCTTCAGTGGAACACCTCACCAAACAGAAACCATCTCCTTATATACAATTAAATCATTAATCAATGAATTCATAAATCAATTAAGAACCGATTTGAAAGTGTAGTAGCTCACTGTTGTGTTTAAAATTTTATGACAATGTTACACAACAACATAAATAAACATTGCTGAAAAAATTAAATTCATACAAACAAGTGTCTACAGCTTATACCTTAATACAGAATCTAAAATGTTATTAATGCGAAAATTTCAACAATGCAAAAATTTCAACAATGCAAAAATTTCATAACAGAATCCCAGTGTCTAAATTCATGCCCCTCGGATATAAAGTATGATAATTAAAAATCATTTTATATTCTAATCTATTAAGTTCAGTTTTGAAATTGCCAACCTCAAAATGTGGTCTGGCCAATACACTAAAAATAAATCCATCACTATTACCATTGTGCACATTAACAAAATGTGAGGCCACGGGGCTATCCATGTTGCTCCTTCTCACATCCCCCAAATGTTCGAGGATGCAAATTTTTACTTTTTTAGTGGTTTGGCCTACATACCAAAGTGGCTTAACACAATCACACCCCAAAATATAAACCACCCCTTGTGATAAACAGTCAAACTTCTCAAGCGCTTCTCAATAAGGTGCAATACAGACCATTTAGGAAACCCACCTCGGTCAATAATTTCTTACATGCTGTTTTGCTATGTTGGTCAACACCATACTGTTTGCATATGCTCTCAAACATATGAATGAAACTATCAAAATTATCCTCCTCTTTAAACTGCGGAAGGAATTTACTGACCTTTTGTGCTTCTGGGGTGCAGTTACTCCCTTCCTCATTATCTCCATGACTCTGGTAAAGAGTCAGCATCTCCTTCTCATGCTGCCTCTGCCTCTCCTTTTCCTCAGCTTCCAGGCGTAGCAGTTTCTCATACTCCTCAGCCTGCAAAGTCACAGTTTCTCTTTGTCCTCACTCTCTAGATGCCTTACTCTCTCAGCTGCCTCTAGTTCCAAATGCCTGGCCTCCAACTCAAGTCTCTTTAGCTCCAGATGGATTTTTAAGTCCTCTGCAGAAAGGTTGACTGTGCATTCTCCGAGGGTATTATATCTCCACTGCCAGTCTGATTGTCCTCCTGGTTGCTGTTATCTGATGCAGCTGTAACCAAGGCTGCAATCAGGTCTGCCTTAGTCAGGTTTCCATGCACCAGTCCCCTAGCCTGGCACATCTCCGCCAGCTGGCTCCTTGTCAGCTTTCCATACTCCTCTGCTGACATGCTGCCTGCTCACCCTGACTAACTAAGCTAACAAAAGAAATAAAACAATTGTAATCTGAACACTGAGTATTCACTGCATGGCTAATTTAGAGTACAAACCACCTTCAGAGCTCACTGTACACCAGCTACAGGAATTCACTCTACCCACACCACTACAAGCCAATTAGTAATTGCCAACTAATTAATATGAGGTGTGGATATCTCACCACTGCCAAACAATTAATATGTGACACCCGTGCACTGCCCCAGCAATCAAGGAGCCTCAATCCTCACCACTAACACCAGTGAGGGGCATCTCATTAGGAGGAAAGGATAACAAATACACACAGTAAAGTGTAATTTCCCTTAAGAGCACACAGAGATCACAGTCAGTCCAGGGCTGGTTGCTCCCTTGCTCTCCAGGTCCCCAGTAAGACTCCCTACTGGCAAAGCTATAGGTCTGCGGGGTGTATGCAGGTGAGTGCATGTTGGCTGATGTCAGCAGCCCTTCTACAGTGGACAATGGTAAGTGTACTGGGTGGTACACACCACATGTTTGTGTATAACACACACACAGAGGCTTTGGTGTTCATGCAATACACAGAGAGTACTGTACACATGGATGTATGTACTTTTGCAAGGAACCCATTTTAGCCTATGTAATTCCACCAAGACAGAATAGGCACAACATCACATCAGGAAATAATCAGTCTGCTAGTTTAATGTAATTGACGATGGTACTGGCAGGGTATATGTCCCCTTCCCCAATGTAGTGCAATCTCCTACTTGGTAAACATAGGTGTGCTGGTGTGAGTTGCACAGACCTACTCTTTGGAGGGTGTGGGGTGGTGTAGAACTGCAGATAGTGTGACTGACAACTACTTAACCTGTTAAAATGAACTGTACATTATTACAGCCAACTAAGTAGGGGGATACACTCAAAAATAACCACAATGATGGTGGCTGTGTCCACAAGAGCCACACTTAGCTATATATACCAACCCAGTATCGCTGTACAGATATACAGTGGGGAAGAGGGCATTTACACATCTACTACAAGTTTTGATGGAATGATTTTCCACAAGATGATACCTGTGAAATGTTAGCATTTGCCAGTCTGTTCTCAGACAGATGACCTCCTGGGAGATGTATATTCTGCAAACTGAAGTAAAACCCATCACACACACACACACACACACACACACACACACACACACACACACACACACACACACACACACACACACTTTTACTTGGCAACACTGTGATTAGAACCCCTACCTATGTACTTAGTGCTACTAATGTGTGTGATCTTAATTGCACACACCACACAGCTTTTAGGATGAGGTGTGTTCCAGGTTACATGTTAAGTGAAGAACAGCACCAGGCCTTGTACAGTATGGCTATGGGGGATGTACTGGTTGTTTATGAACAATACATAGTGTGACATACTGTCATATACAGACTGACAAACACATAAAAGTTATACCCACATCTGAGCAACCTATGTTTATCAGTGCTAACTACCTTGTCAGTGTGACCATTCTGTTACAGATAAGTTGAACACAGCAGATGCATCATTGGGCTGGATAGTGTAATCAATTACCTGTATGGTTGATGGTGACAGTGGTCCCCATACAGTGGATCTTGGGACATGTACTAGTGTTACCATGGTGTAAGGACAGTATACCCAGCACCCACACCCCACATTGGATATTGTACTAACTGAAACCCATGATAATACTCTGACATGCCCACCATCACACATTGACCAGGACTGCAATACAAACCCTTGTCTATCTCAAGAGTGCTACTACAGGGATATGCATCTATTGCACATGCCATAGGGATAGTAGGGTGATGCTTTGTCATGGCTCTCCTACGGTCAGCAACATCACTCTCCCTTATACTGTGTGGCAAGGTGTATTGTATTAGGAGAATGTGGCCTCAGAATGCTGTATCCTACAAATATACACACTTGTCCACACATACACACACTTGCCAGGACTCAGAGGGTAGCCCATAGGGTGAAGAGTGTAACAAGATACATGTAATGTCCATTACAGCAGCAGCCATATCTAACTATGGCAATGGGGAGTGGAAGTGTGTGTGAAGGGCCTCAGGGTATTATCAACTACAAGTTTACAAACACACAGATACTGTTACTCTCGGTAATGCACACTGACACATTTGTCAGTACTAGGGTCCATAGGTGCAGGTGTTCCTAGGTGTGTACCAGGATATTGTCCATGGAGAGATGGGAAAAATAGGGGATGTGTGTACAGTGGTATCATGCCACCTGCCATTTGGAAGCAGGCCATATATCAAGTGATGCCACGGGAGTGATCCTCAGGGTGAGAGTTAAATGCAACATCCAATCATCTGGTTGCCTCTTGCAGAGGGCCAGTGAGGTGCTCCAATTGACATGTATGCAACATGTATTACATAACATGGTCAGTGACTGCCTTGGAGACCTGTACACAAGCATGTTCTGTTGACTGTGGTAGTGTAGTTGAGGTATCCATGGCATGTGGTGCATACAGGCTGGGGATTCCTAGCTGTGGCATTCATAACACAGCTGGGCAGACATGTCAGTGTCACTCAAGCATAGGTTGCCTGTAAGCAGCCAAGAGGGATACCTGACATCTGCACATCTGTACAGAGGACAGACATCAGCTAGCCAACTGGTTATGCATTGGGATGAATGTGTTGACAGATAAACGTATGACACTGATAGGCATGCCATTACTACACGACAGCAGCCCTCAATGACATGTCCTATAAACACAATAGTCTACAGTTAATATCCACATGTCAGATCAATATCCAGTAGGAAATACTTAATGACACACAGCTCACACACCAAGAACAGAACAGTGAGGACTCAGAGCCCATCTTTGCATGCAGGGTTGTTTGGTTCCAGTACTACAATCTGCAATCTACTCTTACTTGGGAAAGCACTGTCAACAATAGTAACATAATAATACACTACATGCCAGTGTGACTGCATATAACCTGGGATACTACCCATATATCTAACAGATCCAAATGGAAAAGAGTGTTGTACGAGCCATGTTCCAGACAGTAGACTCACACCCCTTGCTACTGTAATGACAGCACATAGACGCATGTTATGTACATGGAATTAAATATACTTATTAAAGATGTCATTTCCCCTTTTATTTTATCAGACTGGAGTGTGATCACTGGTTACTAGGGCTGAGTCATACTTAGTAGGTTTCAGCATTGCTGCAATATAAATGCTAAGCAGATTTGCGCACTGGTAAGCAAAGCTGAAATGGTGTAAGTGCCTATACATTTAACCGTACATTGGCAGCGCTTACCATCATGCAACCCATGCAAACCTGCTTAAAGCTGCCTTAACCACTCTGTATCCAACAGGTCTTGTTCTACCCAGCAACAAAATAAATAGCCCTTGCAGGTCTTGAACCTAGGACCCTGCACACTATAGTCACAGCAGTCAACCACTAAGCCATCACATCTGTGAAGATGGTTGTTGTTTTTTCCAATATATCTGTCAGTACACATACTGAATAATATTGAACTGCTTTGACTTCTACAATTGTGTAGTACTTGTTACTGATAGTGTTGAATAAAGTATGTTGTTATATCTAAATATACACATATCAGATAAATAAGGTGTGATACATCTGGAAGGTATATGCAACAGTCATGTTTACACATAACAAGGATATGGATATATATATATATATATATATATATATATATATATATATATATATATATATATATATATATATATATATATACATATGTATACATGTACAATCACATATATATGCATTTATACACATCTGTATATTGCGTTATATATATGGTCATATATAGATATATCTGTGTATCTATATATATATATATATATATATATATATATATATACTTCTGTGTGTGTATGTGTATATATATATATATATATATATATATATGTGTGTGTATGTATATATATATGTGTGTGTGTGTGTGTGTGTGTGTGTGTGTGTGTGTGTGTATACATGTGTATATATATATATATATATATATATATATATATATATATATATATACACACATATATATGTATATATATATATATATATGTATGTATGTATATATATATATATATATATGTATATCTGTATCAATATATATATATATATATGTGTGTGTGTGTGTGTGTGTATGTGTATATATATATATATATATATATATATATATATATATATATATATATATATACATATATGTATAACATATGTCAATAACATGTAGTTGAGTCATACCTCAGCACCAATAGTCACAACCTCTTAGTGAAAGGGGATGTCATGTAAGTATTGCAGGTTTAAATGTAGACTTTTGCTACTGTAACAGGGGTTATCTTAACGGAAATATTTTGTGGGAAGTCACATCTGATATTGACATGTACACCATCAGTTACTGACAGACATCATAAGATCATCATAGTATGGCACAAATGACAGTAATGATCCTGTGGAATACAGCAGAGATATGACCAATAAATGTGGACATTCTGACACACTCTGGTCAGTCCAGAGGTATACACAGAACCCCTTAGTGCAAGACGTGTGGACCAACCTGACAAAGTGGATGTTTACAGCCATGTAAATGGGGACATCATGAAAATACTGCAATAGATAAGCTCACACAATTTATGCATTCACACAGTCCTGTCTATCCTGACACATAATATCCAGAGGTGCAGAGGTCACAAGCCCACATACTACCCACTAGTTAGTGACATACATCTGCACAGCAACCCAGTGCTTTGTCAGAAATACACAACAGTTATGGTGGCCCGGCAACAGTACATGTGACAAATGTCTGGACATAACATCACACTGGATAAATACACTGAGCTGCTAGGCATGTCACAAAGCACTGTGAAAACTACAGGCAGACTGCTACAACACTGGCCTACATTTTTTATAGGAGAATACACATGTACCTGCTAATATAGCAGGCTCTACAGGCATGTAACAGCACAGAGTAACAGATACCTGTGTGAAAGTGAATACCCACAACCAATCTGAACACAGCCACAGTCACATATGGTAAGTGTACTTAATATTACAGTTTATGGACTGTATGAACAACACCATCCTCATATGTGCCACTCACACACTAACCCTACATAATTTGCCAATACACAGTGTATTCCATTGCCTGGCTGTGGTATGGGACATGTGTTGGTCTGGCCCTACAAACATGTACGTCAATAGGGTATCATATACTGGAGTAGCATGCAACATCACATAGAACAGGACCAAGAACATTGACATCTACCACAGTCTGCACACAGGCCAAGGTACATATTCACAATACACACTCTATCGACAATTACCATAAGTACACAGACCTCACTATTGTACACACTACAACAGAATGTCCAGGTTTTGTCCTCAAATATAAGGCCTACTATACATAACATGTCTAGCAGTCTGATATCTCACTGGCTTGTTATCAGGTATGATGTCAGTAAATAATGATGTACTGAACATATGCACCTCTTACTGCATGACATATGTACAAAGGTTAACAGAGTTGTGTCTGGAGGCACAAACACAGGGCCAATATTGACATGTTGCTGTGATAAACACATACATTTACTGGTGTAACAGGGTTTGTTGTGACATATGTCTTCTGAGGGACATGAAGTCAGTAACTCACATGGCTCTCACGATGACTGCAATCCTCAGAGTACGCTACTACATTTCTAAAGATAAGAAATGTGTGAGTAACACAACACATGTAAGACTCCAAACACTGGCCATTCTGCAGATAGCCCTACAGGTGAGAGTTTCCTCAACCACATAACATTGTCATGACAGATATTAAATCATGTAGAACAGCCATATCCATACAAACCCTGTTAAACCAACATTACTTCACATATAGAAGAGCAATACTTACATTCTGTCCTCATGTCTGTAACATCCCCCTCCTGTTTGTTGGCCTGTCTCCACAGTGTATGTTGTAAGAGGTATATCCAACTACCCTCTGTGATGCTGTTTGTCAAACACCCACCTGAATTCCTGCTCACAGCGAAGGAAAAGGGCCAACACCCACATGAAGTGCTTAGTTATAGGAGTGTGTTTCCATGCAATTGGCTATAGGAATGATATCACAGCTGTTCCACATGCAATCAGCTTGTGGGGGACTGCAATTCATGCACATGCCATTAGCTGATCATGAGCATCACTTACAAAACTCAAACTGTTGCCTAAGCAAAGCAGGTGTACTTTTCCACATCCACCAGAGAGGGAGTGAGAGAGACAGACAGAGACAAAGTAAGAAAGGAAGGGAGTAGGAGATCAAGAGCCAAGCATGTTTGTGTATGATCCATGGGTGGAGAGTGGTATCTGGCATTATGACGGTTGCCTATATTGTGTATTAATCCATACTGTCACATGGTAATTGCCCATGGCTGTACACATTTATGGCTGAGGATTGTTGACAAGAATCCCTACAATGTTTGGAAAATGTTGGCCTTGTAATGTTGACAATGGGACATGTAGCTCCTCAATATAATGATGTGGCAAAACCCACACTGCAATGGACCCTGTCATTACACAATCACCCCAACACCCACACAGGACACTGATAACACACACAAACACACACTTACCAGTACTGAGTTTCAAACCCCTACCTGACTATGTATTGCTATTACATTGTTATGCAGTTATTGCACATGCCACAGAGCTTACATGTGGGAGAGTTGTCCAAAGGTACCTTTGAAGATGAGTGACATCAGCAACAGTGATAAAGGAGGGATAAGGGAAGTGTAGTACATGTGACTGTCCACAAAAGCAGGTGTCAAGGAAGACACAACCGCACTCTCTTAGGAAAACACACACACACACACACACGCACACACACTTGCCGGTCCTGGCATGCATGGGTTCATTGCTTCACATGTGTATAGTAGTTGACTGTGCCAGAAGGCTGTACAAGGCTAGGCAAAGGGAATGCCTTAGCATCAGGCCACATGACAATGGTCTCCAGTGTGGCTCAGGGGTGTAGTCCCTGGACTGGCCCACACAGGTGGATATTGTATTCACCATCCACTCATCTGGGTTACTATTGTGGGTGGCCAGTGCTGTGCAATGCTTGCCATGTATGTGATCTATATTCTATAACATGGACAGTGTCTGGGTTGTGTACATGTCCCACATGCATGTTCTGTGATGTGTGGAAATGTACTTGGGGTCTCTGGGGCATGTTGTGTGGACAGATTGTTATCATCTGATGTGGCATTCCTCACCTCATGTGGTTAGACCTGGCTATGGAACTGAGGTTGTGCCTGCACCTACATTGAGAGCATGATATGGGTATTCAGTGGAGTTAGTGGCATCTGTCCATACAGGGCATGTGTATAAGGCATGGTATTCCCTTTGTGGGTTACCTTTTCAGACTCTACAATTGTTGCAGGCGTCCAGGGGGAACATAGCAAAGGACTTCTGTAAGAAATTATTTGCCTATTGTATGGATGGAACAGGGTGCCATGTCCTTTTACTTGCTGGATAACACACAGTAAGGAGATGTTACACATCACAGTACATTCTGATGTCAGTGACAGTGTTGTGGTCAACAGGCATGTAGTCCACTGCAATCACACCGTGGTTACTATATGTGGGCAATATGCAGGAGACTACCAATATAGTGGTTGTTGCCTAGCCAAGTGTGCTTGTGTATGAGACATGGGTAGAGAGTGTTTTTTGAGTAATATAAAGGTTGTCTATATTGTTCACTTATCCATAATGTCACATGTAGGGCTATGGATTGTCTACACCAGCCTCTCTGGTGTTTGACATCTGTTGTCCTTGTAAGGTGGATATTGTGACATATAGTAGGTCCTCAATATAATAATTTAGAAAAACCCACCCCACAATGAATCCTATCATTACACAATCACAGCAACCTCCACACAGGATACTGATGATAAACACACACACACTTGCCAGTACTGAGATTCAAACCCCTACATAGCTATGTATTTCTATTGCAGTGTACCATATTTATCACATGTGCCATGGAGCTTATTAGGTGGATGTTGTTCCAAGGTACTTCTAACGTGAGGAACATCACCAGCCCTTGTAAATACTGGCATTGGATGATGTAGTAGGTGAGAGATCCCAAAAATAATTTTACCCTAATCACACATTTACATTTCCCAGGGGTGAGGTTCAAACCTCTATCTAACAATCTTTATGGACCATTATGTTACACATTTACCACATGCACCACTGACCTGACATGATGTAGGCTTCACAACAAATATTTGTAAGGTGGATGATATCTGCAGGACTGCTAAATTCAGGCTCTGAGATGTGTACTGGCTGTAAATAGGGACAAAATATTTAAGATACACACACAAACACTTGCCACAGATGAGATTCAAACCCTTAGCTGTGTAGTTACTGCTACTGCATTGTTCAGCATTAATGGCATACACCATGGAGCTTATAGGGCTAACCCTTCTCCAAAGGTATATTTTAAGGTAGATGACATCAGTAGGCTTCCTAAAGTAGGGTAATGGAAGGTGTGACTGTGAATGGCCTGAAAAGCATTACTCTCTACACACATGCACACACACAGAGTTTCACAGTTGCCATGTCTGAGATTAGAAATCTTACCTAGCTAGTATATTACACTATAGCATTACACAGTTATTGCACGCACCACAACGTTTACACGGTTAAATCCTGGCCAAGGATGTATTTCAAGGTGACTGACATCAGCAGGCTTGCTAAAGTAGGGCAATAGAAGGTGTAGTGACTGTGAATGGCCTGAAAAGCATTACTCTCTACACACACAGTTGCCATGTCTGAGATTAGAACTCCTACCAAACTAGTACATCACACTATAACATTACACAGTTATTGCACATGCCATGGAGCTTATAGGGCTGAATTTTGGCCAAGGAGGTATTTCAAGGTGACTGACATTAGCAGGCTTTCTAAAGTAGGGCAATGGGAGGTGTAGTGACTGGCCTCAAAAGCATTACTCTCTACACACATGTACACACACACACACACACCCACACACACAGAGTTTCAAAGCTGTCATGTCTGGGATTAGAACTCCTACCTAACTAGTACATCACACTATAGCATTACACAGTTATTGCATGCGCTACACAGCTTATAGGGCTAGTTTTTAGCCAAACGTGTATTTCAAGGTGAATGACATAAGCAGCCTTGCTAAAGTAGGGCAATGGAAGGTGTAGTGTCTATGAACAACCTCAAAATCATTGTTATCTTCACACACAGAGTTTGACAGTTGCCATGTGTGTAATTAGAACTCTTACCTAATACATCACACTATAGCATTATGCAGTTATCACATGCACCACAGAGCTGATAGGGATAGCTCTTATCCAAAGGTCTATTTCAAGGTGAATGACATCAGAAGCCTTGCTAAAGTAGGGCAATGGGAGGTGTAGTGTCTATGAATGTCCTCAAAACCATTGATCCTTACACACACACACTGAATTTCACAGGTGCCATGTCTGGGATTAGGACTCCTACCTAACTAGTATATCACACTACAGCATTACACAGTTATCGCACGTGCCATGGAGCTTATAGGCTATCCTTTATCCAAAGGTGTATTTCAAGGTGAATGACATCAGCAGCCTTACTAAAGTAGGGCAATGGGAGGTGTAGTGTCTATGGATGGCCTCAAAATCATTGATCCCTACACACACACACACACACACACACACACACACACACACACACACACACACACACACACACACACACACACACACACATACACACAGTTGCCATGTCTGGGATTAGAACTCCTACTTTACTAGTACATCACACTACAGCATTACACATTTATTGCATGAGCCACAGAGCTTACAGGGCTGAATGCTGTCCAAGGAGGTATTTCAAGGTGACTGACATCAGCAGGCTTGCTAAAGTAGGACAATGGAAGGTGTACTGACTGTGAATGGCCTCAAAAGCATTGATCCCTAAACACACACACACAGAGTTTCACAGTTGCCATGTCTGGCATTAGAACTCCTACCTATTACATCATACTATAGCTTTACACAGTTATTGCATGCACTACAGAGCTAATAGGGCTGAACATTCTCCAAAGGGATATTTCAAGGTGACTGACATTAGCAGACTAGCTAAACTAGGGCAATGGGGAGTGCAGTGTGTGTGAATGGGCCATAAACAATTCCTCTGGAAACACACAAACAACACTCAGTCACACACAACTTTACATTTGACAGGACTGTGTATACGACTGCTAGATGAATAATGACTTGTACTGTCATGTTACACAGTACGAGAAGCAAATGTCTACAGTGATAGACATTGGCACATCATGTGATATTGACCAAATTGTATGTGTGGTGAGTGGGACAGACCTCATGATGGGAAGGTCTTTGTCACTGTCTATCTCTTCCCCACATCTCTGTTTATGTTTGACCTATTATCGTGTGTTGTCCTTGGATATATATGTGTGTATTCCTATCCGATGTGTGTGCAAAGCATGACTGGTGTGCAATGTGGTGTGTGTGCACAGACATCTGAGACTGACAGATATGTGTAGTCCACTATTGTTGCCAGACATGGGCTTCATTTCTGTAAGTGTGGGAGCGTGCCTAGAATGACCCTTCTGTATTTTGTTGTCAGACATGGGCTTCATTTCTCTAAGTGTGGGAGCATGCCCAGTATGACCTTTTGTATTGAATGTGTGAATCCATTCCAGGTAGGTTGTACTCCAGTGCAGGCATTTGTGTTTTACACCTACAGCTAGCAACCTGTTTCTGCAGGATATCTGTAGATAGGTTGACAATATGGAGTCACAATGGACAAAGGATAGTGGGATACTGTAACTAATTGTGTCTGTGCTGCTTCTGCTACATGGTTTTGGTGTTAGCAGAGATATGCAGACATATGTACTGTTTTACACTGGGATGTATTATGTCATCAGCTACTGACAGATATATGTATTTGCTCACAGTAATTTCCTGGGGAATACAAGATGAATGAAGCTGTGTCCAGTATTGTGGTCTGCAGCCTACATATTCTTGCATAATCATGCCATTCTGGAGGGGGAGCTACAAACACTTGCTGATGGGTCTGTGTAAATGGTCCAGTATCTTGGTACTGTGGTGGCTGATGATCCCATGCTTGTACATCTATCAACGTGACAGAATGGCCATATCCTGCTGTGGCCATACCCCTCAGCTGTACAGATTCACACAGGTTACCCAGAGGCAGGGCTCATATAGCTTGTCATTTCCCCCCTTCACATTGTGGTTTGTGAGCAGGTTTGTAGCCACCCATTCCTGGGTTTGCAGGCAGGGATAGTATGGGCAGACATTAGAGTTTCAGACTTCACACACTGCATGGTGTCCATGCTTGTACCCCCCTCTGTTATTCTATCCTCTTCCTAACATTATGCAAGCGATATCTGATAAGTATCCCTATAGTTATCACTTCATCCCAGCAGTATTTAGTGGTTGGTCCACAGTTCATGCAGTAGGACATGGTGGACATTACTGGCATTTGTCGACATGGCCTTGCATTTGTCTTCTGTGGACTGTGCTGTGTCGTTATTTGGGACCCCATGAGATAACATACATTGGCAGTATGGGTGAGACACTGGCCTTTGACAGAGGACTGCAGAGCATTTGGTAGTGATCCAGGCCATCTGTAGCAGGACAGTGCATTCGGTCACTCCTACAGTCCCAGGCTGCAAGCCACTGGATTTCCCTGGGGTGACAGGCTATGGTGCAAAGTGTTAATGGCAGTAGTTTCTGTCCTTATTAATCCATTGGTGTGGATGCTGGCAGGGTGCTACTTACAGCTAGGGACACACCTGCATAGGACACATCTTCAGCATACTGCATTCTGTGGATATTCCTATACAGAAGTGGGGGTCATATTGTACTCATTCCCAACAGCAGGGATATGAACTGTGATGAACCTGTGGCTGATGGTGGGGTGAGCTGAGTGCATGTGTGCTGTGGAAGCTTCTTGCAGCTGACTCAAAGATATACATGAGGCATTCTCCTTATGCAGGCTTGTGCGGGGACATCAGCAGTTTATCAGTACTTCATAACTGTGCCTTTTGTGGTCTGCCAGCGTTTGGCCAGACTACATCAGTATTCCATACTACACAGACAACTAATCTGCTGCTAACCTGTATGTACAATTCCAAAGGTGTGTCCATTTGACAGTAACATTTTATACACTCTCTGTCTAGGGTACTTCCACTTGTGTACTGCATGTATGTCTGGGCCCACATTCATGCCATGTCCATCTTTCAGATGGTGACAGATGTTACATCTGAACAATTAGTATGGATTACTGCTGGACTGAGTATTGCTGGGATGCATTGTGTTTGGCACTGCAGTTGTTAGAACTTGGCCCTGTCATCAACAGTACTGGCCATAGGCCACCGGGACACAACCCTCCATGCCTACATGCTGACCACTTTCACACAATATACAACACACAACAACCTAACACACAGAGCCCTGCATATTGTACACATGCTACAATCTATCCTGCTAATTTGGCCAGCTCAGATAATCTGTGCTCCATTGTTATTATAACCACACGTACATGTTACCACATTTCTACATAGGATTGTGGGGGGGCACACCTGACAACTGTAAAAATTTGCTATGACTGTACTGGTATTTCAGGTACTCTGTTGGCTTCCATTTCATTCTGTATTCTGACCTATCATGCAGACTAGAGGCATATCAGTGTAGTACAGATCTTAATTTTATTGACCTACATTTCAATTTCAGACTTCTTACCCTTCAGAACTAACATCCAAATGGCTGACCTTTTGTAGTCTGTCTGTGTAGGTCTGGAGGGGGGCTGTTCTCCATTGCCATCAATCGGAGGCCTTAGTGCAGCCTTTCTTTCTGATCATCTATACCTGTCCTGCTAGCTGAGACTGTTGTTAGGTATGTTAGCCTCACTGACATGCATGTGTGTGTCCTATGGACACACATGTGGCCCACCTCATGTCCTGCAGTGGGATTTGCCACCTTGTCTAGTACTGCCTATTACGTTGACACCAGTATTTGTTATGGATTTCATGCTGCCCCTATCATTGTCTATCTGCTGCCATCCCATTCAGCCACCCGATTCCCTTGCATGCTCATCCGTACCATAGATACAAGTAGCAGAACATACTCCATTCAGCAATTGATAGGGAGATTGACTTACCTTGTGGTTGTGCCAGTATTGAGGATGGTGCTGGAGGGCTAACTATGTCAGATGCACACAGTATACTCCCTATACATGGTTAAGCACAGGTAGTGTCATGTTTGGCATCCTTTTACTGTATGTGTGAGTCAGAGAGAGGTGTCATTCCCTGGGTTCCTACTGTGTCAGTGTATGGGCTATGCGTTGCCTCTTTGCCAAAGCCTGGGCATACTGGGCATGATTCCTTCTGCCTACAGGGGCAGGCTCAGGTTGTTCCTCCTCCAAGTCACTCTGTGCCTGTGCTGGCCATGGCAATGGTGGGAGGCTGTGTCACCCTGCCCCATGCTGTTCCTGCTGCACCTGTTTCTGCAGGATCATATTGTGTAGCATGGCACATACAATGACAATTTGGGTACATGTAGCTGGAGAATACTGCAGGGCTCCATTGGATATGTCCAGGCACCAGAACTGTGACTTGAGCATCCCAAACACACACTCTGTTATTATTCTCATTTGTGTGTGTGCCTTATTATGGAGTTCCTGTTTGGGTGTATGTGCATTTCTGATGGGTGTCATCAGCCACGGCTCCAGTGTGTAACCGGCATCCCCCACTAGGTGGCCATATGGCATGTCCCCATTGGCAAATCTCTGGTACAGCTGCATCATATGCCAGATGTGGGAGTCATGATAGCTTCCAGGGCTGCCAGCACACACATTCATTATAATGCCCTGGGCATTGCACACGACCTGGCAGTTGATGGAGGGGAAGCCCTTGCGGTTTATGTAGTCTCTAACCTACTCACCGGGTGGTGCTTTGATATGTATATGTGTGCAGTCTATAGCACCCACTACCTCAGGGTATTCTGATACTTGGTGAAAGAAATGCATATTGCTAGTCAATGCCTCACGGGTGTTGTGGAAATATATGTGCTCACCGGCATGTGTTGACATGGCATCCAGGAACTGGTGAAGTACCTTGGATGCTGATGCCTGTGAGGTTTCCCTGATATCTCCAGTTGGTCTTTGGAAGGTACCTGTGGTTAGTATTCTTAAGCCTACACATACCTTGGTATCCACTGGGATGGGTTCCCCTCTGTTGGTTCTGTGTGTGAGGTGTGGCCGGCACAGCTCAGCAATTTGCTGTAGGAGGTCCCTGTCCACCCTATAGTGCTCCACTATCTTCCTCTCATGTAGCCCCTGGTAGGTTACCCTGGGTCTGTATACTCTTCTCCTACTCCTCACTGTGGGTTGGCCATCAGCATTCTCATCCTCACCACACTCAGCCTCTTCCACATATTGATTTACGAGAGCAAAAGCAGCCCCTATGACTTTGTTGCTTTTGTTAGGTAAAATTTCCCCATCTGTGTACACCGGTGGTGTAGAGTCTGTGGGAAAAAACAGAGGGAAAGGTGTTTGCATAGTTTATAGTAGTGTGCTGAGCTGGGCTGCTGCCTGTGTAATTGGCTGATTCTGATACATTTCACCTGCCAGCTATGCTAGTTCTCCTTGATTACCTTCCTACTGCTGTTTTCCCTTCCTATTGCCTTCCTGTTTAAGCCCTGAGGCGCGCCATGCAAACCCAGTGCTCAGATGTGAATGGAGCTCCTATTTCCTGTTTTCTTTTTTTTGTTTAAAACCCAGTGTGTGGCACGCACACTTGTTTAGGCAATGTAAATTCTGCTAGGCAGCTTCAGACACACCCCCTTCCTTAGCTCTGCTTAGCTAAGGGCAAACATGGGCCACAGAGCTCCAATAAGCTTACAGCATGCATGACACACCCCCTTATGAAGTCATCTAGCTCTTAGGCTTACACCATGGTATTACTACACCTACACGGTTGGGTGCAAGCTAACTCTGAGGGGAAATCTGTGATTTAGTATCATTGCCCTCATTTGCATAGGATTGACTGCTAATGCATGGTTACAAAACCGACACTCAGCCTTCTCCCGTAGCAACCACTATTCCATGGTCAGAGGTGATCTCTGCTTAACATACAAGGCCATGTCAAACCCTGAACTGCTGGACATGCTCCACTTAAAGAAATCCCAATCCCTCAGAGCAACATGTCCAGGGATCTAAACCTTGCCATCACAATGAACAAAGCATGCTGGAGGGATAGCTTCCTGACCCAGAGACTCCCCATACTATGGAATAGACTGCCCATACATGTCAAGCAGAGTGCCTCCTTGGCCCTCTTCAAAAGGAACCTTGACGATTGGATGGGAGATTGGAAATTCATCTTGGGGATCACATCAGTCACCCTGCTAGACAGGGGTCCAGGGAAGTAAATATTGTGGGAAGAAATATCCAGGGAATTGTTATGGCTAGACTTCTATAGGCCTTAGGGCTGATAGCCTAGTACCAAGTACCAACCTATGAACCTATGATCTTGTGTTATGCATGCCATTGACTATTATGGCAAAAATTATGATTTTGGTTTAAAAGCTTAATTCCAGCTTTTTTTATTATTTTCGGGCCGATCCCGTTTGCGCACTGCTGCCCTATGCTTAAACGGCCGAAATCGCGCCCCCCCCCCAAAAAGTTATTTTTTATAATTTTGCGACTATTTTTCATGCCTATGGCCATATATTTGGCCTTTGGCATGCCTGAAATAACAAAGATGAGCCACGGTACACAATCCCAAGTAGGCTGCTTTGGCATGCCTAACTCTTCTAATACATGCGTTTTTACGAGCTGTCATGCCTCTGTTTTGTAGTTTGCAGAAATGTATTCAGCTACTGGCTGAATACATTTTTGCAGTCTACACTATTCCTGCATGGATGGCTTCCTGGATCACTAATTCACCTCATTTGCATGGTTTTCACCAGCAAATGAGGTAATTAGCATACAGGGGCTGTGTCTGTGCAGGAATAGTGCAGGAGCACTCGTGCACATCCCAGGAGCATTGCCTGCAACAGCTCTTGCACTATTCCTGCATGCCGTGCAGAGCTTGCTGAATCCTGAGGATTGTTTTGCATGCTGAAACTAATGATTTAATGACACATCCTTTGTATGAAATGAAACAATCAGTATTATCTGTAGTTGAAATATTATAAATGTGTAATATTTCAGTTGCCTTTGGATAAATACTTCCATCTAAAAGATGGTCATATTGTTGCCTTACAAAAGCTCATCTTTTTAACACATGGTTGAGACATCTGGGATTAGTGTTTAGTAACATTTTTAAATTCTGGGAAGACTTTAAATATGATGAAAGAATGTATAACAATGATAAGCTGCATTTAAGCTGTTACTGACTTGGATTCCTAACAGGGAAAACTCATAGATTATATTGGACCTTTTTTAAGTGTTTCATTGCATTTCTCAGAAAGAGGAAAGGGAATTGATCATATTTTAAAGTGCTACCTATGTAACATACAATATTTAGGTAAAAGACTTGATTAATTAAAATTATTATCTCAGGAAAGCTTCAAAATTGTTGCCATAGTGGAAGCTTGGTCACCACTGGAATTATATTTCCAAAACTATAGTTGTTACATGTATGAAACAGCTATATCTAGGGGTGGTGGCATTTTGTTTATGGTCTATATGTCCATTCCACCATTACTTGGTTTTTTTTGATGACACAAGGGTAATAATGATAGTTCACATTCTTTATTATTCAGAACCAATCAGATTTGTGACATGCTGTCAATAACCAGATATGGATATGTGTCCATAATGAGTTTCTTGCTATATTAGACAAACAACTTGAATATAAGAATGCAATATTAATGGGTGACTTTAACTATTCAAATATTGATCGGGAGAATTATAATGTTTCTAATTTACTTCCCTTGACAAAGGCAAACTGGGTTAGGCTTAATGTCTAAAGGTTGACTATGTCTTTGTTGAACATTTCCATGATAATTCATTCCATTGCATATTAGACTAGTCAGATGTATAGGTCTGTAGTTTCTTTGGCTGGTTGATGGTCCACCTTTGTGACATGGGATAACCATTGCAGTCCTCCATTCTCATTGTACAAAGCCTGTTTTGAGGCTATAATTGAAAAGTAACTCAAGTAGTCCAAATAGGTCATGCTTCAAACTATTTAGGAGGCATCCTGCAGTATTGTCAAAGCCCATTGAGGCTATAGGTTCATAGATTATTACTAGACTAACTGCCCCTGTGGGCCATTTTAAGCCTAGCCAATTACCCTGTGAGAATGAAACCATGCACCTTGTGTCTATAAGGTAACACCTTAACCATTATGCCAACCTCCCACCCTTAGCCTTAGTGAGTGTCACCAGGACCTACTCCCTATTAATAGATGGGGGGGGGGGGTTGTGCTAGTAGTTATTTTGGATCCCTGTTAAATAAATGAAAAGTGGAAATGTCGAACAACCAAATAAACGAAAAGGCCATTCCTCAATATCACTATTGCAAGATCGCTGTACAGTGAAGGCTGTAAATTTTGCCCTTTCTTCACTGTAGTGCAATCTCAGAATTGGTATATATAATTAGCGGGGGTGTTATTAATTGCGAGAAACAGCCTTTCTGTTTATTTGGCCGTTTGACTTTTCCACTTTTCATTTATTTAATAGGTAAGCATTATTTCATGAGGGGAGTCAGGAGGCAGTGGAAGCTGAAGACTGAGATGAATTTATCAGCCAGCAAATTCATTATGTCACTCTGCTCAGTGAATGTGGCACCACTGGGTGCCAGTTAGGCACATTGATGTGTGCTGCCTTTGAGTTTTCTAACATAGCTGTAGAAGACCTTCTGGTTATCTTTAGCTTGTGAGGTTATCTTGAGCTCATAAATGGTCTTATTGGACTTAATTAGCCCTATTATTTTCCTAAAATTAATCTCATCACCTGGAGTGAGAATAGAACCCACAACCTTCTGATCTTAGAGCACTAAAGGTGTGTGTTTTACATGTTGAGTCACTGACACTGTATTATGTGATTAATTTATAAAAAGCATTTATAAGACCTTTAATGGAGTATAAAAGCCCTTTTTTGCATATATTCTAGACAGAACCTGAATAGATTGGATAAGGTACAGAGAAGATTTATAAAAAAATGATTTCTTGTTTAACTATCCTTAATTATTCTGAAAGATGTATGAAGACTTCTTCTTCTTTCAGCTTTTCCCGGTTAGGGGTCACCACAGTGGATCACCTGTTTCCATTTCTTCCTGTCCTCTGCATCTTGCTCTGTCACACCAACCACCTGCATGTCCTCTCAAACTACATCCATAAACCTTATCTTAGGCCTTCCTCTTTTCCTCTTACCTGGCAGCTTCATCCTTAGCATCCTTTTCCCAATATACCCAGCATCCCTCCTCAGCACATGTCCAAACCAATACAATCTCGCCTCTCTGGCTTTGTCTCCAAACTCTCCAACCTAGGCTGACCCTCTAATATACTTATTCCTAATCCTGTTTACCCTTGTCACACCCAATGCAAATCTTAACATCTTTAACTCTGCCACATCCAGCTCTGACTCCTGCCTTTTTGTCAATGCCACTGTCTCCAACCCATTTAACATAGCTGGTCTCACTACCCTTTTGTAGACCTTCCCTTTCACTCTTACTGGTACTCGTCTGTCATAAATCACTCCTGACACTCTTCTCTACCCACTCCACCCTGCCTGTACTCTCTTCTTCATCTCTCTTCCACACTCGCCATTACTCTGGACTCTTGATCCCAAGTATTTAAACTCATCCACCTTCACCAACTCTACTCCCTGCATCCTCACCATTCCTCTGTCCTCCCTCTCATTCACACACATATAGTCTGTCTTAGTCCTGCTGACCTTCATTCCTCTCCTCTCTAGAGCATATCTCCACCTCTCCAGGGTCTCCTCAACCTGTTCCTTACTCTCACTACATATCACAATGTCATCTGCAAATATCATAGTCCACGGGGACTCCTGTCTGATCTCATCTGTCAACCTGTCCATCACCAGTGCAAATAAGAAAGGGCTCAGAGCTGATCCTTGATGTAATCCCACCTCCACTTTAAACACATCTATCACTCCCACTGCATATCTCACTGCTGTCACACTACACTTGTACGTATCCTGTACCACTCTTACATACTTCTCTGATACTCCCGACTTCCTCATACAGTACCACAACTCCTCTCTAGGCACCCTGTCATATGCTTTCTCTAAGTCCATGTACTTCTCCATCAACACTCTCAGAGCAAACATCACATCTGTAGTGTTCTTTGCATGCATGAAACCATACTGCTGATCACTAATCATCACCTCCCTTCTTAACCTAGCTTCCACTACTCTTTTCCATAATTTCATGCTGTGACTGATCAGTTTTATCCCTCTGTAGTTACTACAGCTCTGCACATCACCCTTATTCTTAAAGATCGGTACCAAAACACATTTTCTTCACTCCTCAGGCATACTCACACTTTCCAAGATTTCATTAAACAATCTGGTTAAAAATTACACTGCCATTTCTGCTAAACACCACCAAGCTTCCACAGGTATGTCATCTGGACCAACAGCCTTTCCATTCTTCATCTTCTTCATAGCTAACCTTACTTCCGTCTTGCTAATCCATTGCACTTCCTGATTCACTATCCCCACATAATCCAGCCTTCTCTCTCTCTCATTTTCTTCATTCATCAGCCCCTCAAAGTACTCCTTCCATCTGTTCAACACATTCTCCTCGCTAGTGAGTACGTTTCCCTCATTATACTTTATCACCCTTACCTGCTGCACATCTTTCCTAGCTTGGTCCCTCTGTCTAGCCAATCGGTACAGGTCCTTTTCTCCCTCTTTAGTGTCCAACCTTTCATACAACTCTCTATACACCTTATCCTTAGCCTTTGCCACCTCTCTTTGCCAAGCACCTCATCTCCTTATACTCCTGTTTACTTTCTTCATCTCTCTGACAATCCCACTTCTTCGCCAACCTCTTTCTCCGTATACTCTCCTGTACTTCCTCATTCCACCACCAGGTCTCCTTGTCCTCCTTCCTCTGTCCAGATGTCACACCAAGCACCTTTCTAGCAGTCTCCCTTACTAGCTCTACTAATTTGTATATATTACACTATAGATATTATACAGGCAAATTATTCTTGCATATACAACCTGGAAGAGTGAAGAATGAAGGTTATTGTTAAACTTGAAATGAAATGGAAATCATAGGAATTTAAAGTACAGGTGTCTTAACTTTAAGATAGGTCTCACTAGAAAGAAATTAAGATTTTCATATATTACACAAGCCACATCTGTGTCTTGAAATCATGTGCTGTTTTTATTTTTGTAAAAAGAATTTAGACTGTTGGGTAGGCTTAGAGGTGTTTAATCCATATGTTTTGGAGCCTGTGTTCTTCAAAGGTCTTAGGGCCAAAACAGAGATAATGAACTTATGAACTGCACAGAGTCTAAATTATTTGTTGGTAAATAACATTTATCAACTATTTCAGTTTGTAATTAAATGGGTACTGTTATTAGAGAACAGCAGATATGTGAAATATTCTATATTTTGGACGTACTATCCAGTGCATTTCAGAAAAATAGAGTGGAATACAAAAAGGTCCATGGTAGTCCAATGATCTATGAATTTGTTTGTCTGCAGGAGGCTTTGTGCATGATTCAAAAAGGAATCTTAGGCATGCTATGGCACCCGGTATGCCACTGTAGCCAGGACAATGATGCACTAAAGCACTATCTACTAACATGCCTTCCTGTGGCACTGGTTGTAGACTGACTACATCATTCACCAGAAATTAAGAGGGTATTGAGATTTCCAAGATGGCTGCACATTGAGTAACAGCTTAATTCTAGCTCTTCCAGTGTGAAAACATAAACTTAGCTGAGAAAGCAAGTGGACCTAAATTTCTGGGAAAATTTCAATAATTGGCTAGTAAATGCACTGCCAGGATGCCAGGAAAAAAAGAAATACAGAGGACCTGAAGGAAAATCACCTACAAAAGGTGATGAAAAAACACTTATTGAGAAAAGTACTGCAGCTGTTCAGCAAAATGCAATGCAAGCTCCAGACATGGCTTCCAGTAACCTAGAGGAAAGTATAAGACAACTGCATACAGACCTGATTAAAATAAATGAAACACTGATGGAGTATGTCAACTCAAACAACAAAAGGCTGGCAAAAATGGAAGAAGCTTTAAACAGATATTCAAATGAAGTGATAAAATTGCAGGGGGCGAAGTGAAGAAAAGGCTGGCTGAATATGAAACTGCACAAGAAGAGATGTTGAATTGGAAGACAGAGCATGTAGGGAAAACCTGAGATTTTCTGCTGTACCAGAGAAGCTGGAAGGAGCAGACTGTATTCTTTTTTCTTATTCTCCTTTTGACTTTTCCCACTAGGGGTCACCACAGTGGACCAGTGGTTTGCAGAATGATTGACAGTGGAGTTTTTACAGTGCTGAGTTGCCAGCTCAGTGCCCAACCTTCCACTGAAGACACACACACACACACACACACACACACACACACACACACACACACACACACACACACACACACACACACACACACACCTAGGGCCAACTTAGAATGGCCAAGCCACCTGCAGCATGTCTTTGGAAACTGGGAGGAAACAAGAGCCCCCAGACGAAACCCATGTGACTGCAGGGAGGACATGCAGACTCTGCAGAGAAGGCACCCCAGCCAAGAATTGAAGTAGAGTACCTTTGGCTGTGAAGCGGCAACGTTAACTGCTGCACCACCACGGCCAGACTGTATTAATTTTATGAAAGCACAAATAAGCAACTGGACTGGTATTCCACAACAGGAATTGTTGATTGAAAGGGCACATTGTGTGTATGCTCCAAACCTAGTTATAAGAAAGCAGCCTAGACCTTTAATAGTAAAGATGCAATCTCACCAACAGAAGGAGTTGATTCTGACAAAACTGTGGCAGTAGGGCAAAGTACTAAAAGTGGAAGACAGCTGAGTGTTTGTGGAGAATGACTACTCATTGTACACCTGGCAGAAGAGGAGTAAATTTATTCCATTATTCTGGGAATGTTGAGAAGCCGGCATGAGATTCAAACTGCTGTACCTATCTATCAGCAAAATATTTTTCCTGGAAGGACAAAATCATTTTTTGATGAAGTACATGCTAAGGAAGAAATACAAAATGTTGTCCAACAAAAGTGAGCTGAGAAACAGGAGATTCTGCTTCTTGTTCTTCTGGTAATAAAGATCACAGAGAGCCTGTGCCAGTGAAACCTTTCCAATGGAAAATGGAAAATCCTTGAGAGAAGAAAAAAAACAATTGTATAACACAAAAGCTGTTACACATAAAAGTTGGAAATAACTTTTCAACAATATGATACTTTCTGTAATGTCTCTAAAGGTCACTAGTCTCACAGATAAAAACAACAAAGAAAGAGTAGTGAACTATATTAAAAAACGTAGAATGCATATAGCTATGCTACACAAGACTCATTTGGAAAGAACTGAACACATTAATTTGATAAAAAAAGATTTTCAAGATGGTTATTCAGTAGAATACATTGGGCAAAGTAAGAGAAGAGTACTTTTATTAATTGCAAGAGAAGCTCCAATAGAGAGAGAAGAGGATAAAAAAAAGATAACAGTAAGGGAGGAGGATTACACTGGCATGTATTTATATTCCACCAAAAACTGCTATAATGGTGCTTAAGAAAATTCTGGGAGAAATAATCAGCTTTTAGCAAGGAATATTACTTATAGATAGGGACTGGAATTTGATTTACAACAGTGAAGATGTGTCTCGGGTGGGGACCGGAATTTGATTTGCAACAGTGATGATGTGTCTGGGGAGCCCAGAAGGGAAAATATAACAAAGGAGGGTAGATTTTTGAAGAAATTTATGAAAATATTTGACATGGAAGATATAAATTCAGTACTAGGAGTTTGGAGTCAATTTACAAATTATTCCTCAAGATACAAAAACTGTCTAGGCTACTAGATAGAATTTACATTTTACAGGAACATGTGCATTTAATTGAAAGTCTTGATATACACCCAATAACTATTTCAGATCATGCTCCAAAAATAACTAAAATAAAACACAGGGTAATGAAATAAAAATGAGACACTGGTGCTTGTCCACCTATCTGTTGAAAAGAGAGGAATTTAAAGAATGGGTAGTGGAAATTATTAAAGAGCTATTAGGGAAGATAGAAATTTCTTTTGAAAATATAGCTTGGGAGTGGGATAAAATTAAAGTAGAGTTTAAAAATAGGGTGGAAATAAAAGAAAGGCAGATATGCTTAAGAAGTAACAAGAATTATTTAGGGGTACTGACAAATGTTAAAGTATTGCAAAATAGGGGGAATCCCACAGAACAATAAGAGGAGCAACTGCAGAATGCTAAACAAAAAATATGGATTACCTCGATAATATACATAAGTTTGGAAAAATTGCTGTTAAGCAACTGTTTTTTGATAATGACTGTAGAGGACAAAAACTTTTAGCATAAAGACTCGGGGAACAAAAAATAGAAAGGGCTGTCACCAAGCTTAGGGAGGTTATAACAAGGAAGATAACAGATCCTGTAGAAGTATTAGAAATATTTTGGAAATTCTGTGAAAGTCTGTATAAAGCAGAGAAGTATAGAAATCAAGAAAAGGTACAAATGGAAATGTTTATGGAAGAATTAAATATGCAAAGGTTAGAGGTAGATGAGGCTCAATTACTAACAGGCTAGGAGAAGAGGTAAAAATGGTGATGTATAACCAATCTACTAGAACATATGGCATTCCTGTGGACATTTGGAAGCTAGGAGGGGAAAAACTGATAAAGATCTGGAAGGTTTTGTTTAACAGTATTTTAAGAGGAGGAGAAGTGCCAATATCCTGGAAGAAAGTGGTGGCAGCTGTAATACCTAAAGAGGATAAAGATCCATCAGATCCAACTTCATACAGGTCCATTTCAATACTAAACAGTGATTATAAAGTGTTTATGTATATAATGGCTACAAATGGTGAAAATGATGCAAAAATTGATAGATATGGATCAATGTAGTTTTGTGGAGGGGAGGCAAACATTTCACAACTTTAACAGAACATTGATGATCCAGAGGGAAGCAGAATATAAGAAAATACCACTGTTTTTGGTGGGTCTTGATGCAGAGAAAGCATTTAATAGAATAAGCTGGGACATAATGAGTAGGGCAATTGAAGCATTTCCGTTCCCTGATAAAATGATAAGGTTGATTAGGAGGATATATGAGGGATTGCAAGCAAAAATTAAAGTGGGAGGGGTTCTCTCTGATAATTTATGCTTGAGCAGTGAAACCAGGCAGGGGTGTCTTCTCTCTCTTTTTTTATATGCATTATATTTAGAACCATTGTCAAAGAAAATAAGAGACTCAGAAATTCAAGGATATAATTGATGTGGTAGTCAATAAAAACTGTCTGTGTCTGCAGATGATATTTTGTTTAACTGACAAAACCAGAAAGGTGGATTAAAGTGTTGTGCAGCATATTGATATAGTTTCAAATCTTTTCAGGATCCAAAATTAATGAAGCTAAGCAAAGGCAATAACAGTATATTATGTACCCACCCCTGAAATTGTTCAGCAATATCCATATTTATGGGGACATGATAAAATGAAGTATTTAAGAGTATGGATTAAAATGATTCTGGTGTGGCAACTAAGGATATGTGGGAAGAGACTAAGCAAAAGATAATATAAAAACCTTTTGATAGTCCCCCTATTGGTAGTAAGATACAAGCAGTTAACATGTTTTTATTCCCTCTAGTCATATACACAGGTCAGATGTATTTTATCAACCAGAGGAGAAATTGTGGATAGCAATT
This sequence comes from Protopterus annectens, assembly GCF_019279795.1. NCBI lineage: Eukaryota > Metazoa > Chordata > Ceratodontiformes > Protopteridae > Protopterus > Protopterus annectens. The sequence goes on from NC_056733.1 coordinate 530,422,882, forward strand.
CATAAAGAGCTGAAGGATTTTATCTGGGAGGAGAAAATGTCAAGAGTCAAGTGGGATAAGCTGATTCTTCCAGTAGAACCAGGCAAATTGGGATTACCCAATTTAAAGGGGTATTTCAGAGTAACACAGTTAAGGCTCCTACACATAGCACAAGCAGAAAACTATAACACAAAGTGGAAAGGGATGATGATGATGATGAAATGGGAGAATCTCAAGAAACAAGGAGAGACTGGGATTTTGGATGCAGACATTTAAAGAGAATAACCATAAACAATAAAGCAGGAGAAAGTATTCTAAGAATGGCTGGCTATATCCATGTATTGCATAACATTTATTTTGCTTCTTCATATACCTTTCTTCCTAGTATACTTACTGTATATATGCTACAGTACCACAACTCTAATTTCGTTATCTCTAGCATGACATTTCCCTTGGTAACCATGGTAACCATAATTTTTTTTTATTACTTCATATATTGTTGATGTTCTCTTTGTCTGTTTTACATTTCTGTCTGATTTTTTTGCCCGATTTTTTCCCTGGGCCTCTGCTGTAAATGGACCTGGTCCAGTCAGACTCTCATGGTAAAAAAATGTAAAATAAATAAATAAAAGAACTAAGCCAATGTGAGAATGGAGAAAAGTCATTCTGCTGATAGGGATGACTGCAATTAATAATGCAAACAATAGGCAAGAGGGGGCTGGAATTTATTGGGGAAAACTAGCAAAAGAACCAAGATATTGGGAGCAAATAACTAGAGAGGAAAAGGTAATAGAATGGGAAGACACCAATAATTTATTTGGAATGCAGGTTAGAGATTGCCTTCCCTATCTAGGATTGATATCAGAGCATAGTCAAAGAGAAAGAAATGGGAGCAGTCCTAAGTGAAAGACCAGCACTGGTAGAGTTTTTAGTAGAATCTAGAACAGAAGCTGCCATTAAGAAAGGAATACTTAGTAGAGCATATAAAACACTGCATTATAACTATAAGAATCAATCAGGGGAGGTTAGAAAGGATTGGGAAGAGAGACTGGATAAGCAATGTACAAAGAAACAATGAGGGATATAGTTATGTCTCCCAAATATGCAACAAAATCTAGAAGATTTAGGATCTTTGCTTGGAAATGTTTACTTAGGTATTTTTATATGCCAAGTAGATTCCAAATCATTTTTCCTCAGGTAGACAGCAAATGTTGGAGTTGTAATGGGGAAGAAAGAGTTAAATGGGAACATATTTCCAGGGACTGCAATGAGTTAGCAGACTTTAAAGATTAATACCAATCCAAAAAGCTGGTTCCCCTGATGGCAATAAAACGATGTTAGTATTCCAAAGAAGTCAAAAACAATCCAGAAAATACGTCGCTAGAGTCTTTGTCGCAAGTAAATATACATTTATTTAGAAAAAGGAGTGAGCGCTTTCGCCATAAGGCTTTATCAAACTCTTTAACATCAAAACCTACATTTAAAATCTTTTATAAAACACAAAAACCACTCTCATTGGTTAAAAAATGTACACGTCACAGTTTCTTAAAGCAGTAGGTCACATACTGCCTTTTGAACGATGTTCCTTCGTACAAACCATAACGTAAAACATCATTATATAATTAAAACTGCTTATCAATCCATAAAATGACATATCCCCTTCTAGATTTATATAATATAATGCTTTTTAGGGCTTTTATAATCACAAGCGTGTAACTAGTTACTTATAAAAGCTAAACATCATATAAGAAAAGGAAATAAAAATCATGTAAGATCGCTCTATGGCGATCGTGACAAAATTAGCAAACCAGGAACAGTGTGCACTCATAAATAATATTTCTTTTAAATAACATGCCTGATAAGCATGCTGTACCTAAAGAAGTGCCACGACCTTTCTTGCTACTAAAATTGTATACGGTAAACATGGTCATACAGTCACATAAAAGTAAATAAACGGCAATCACCAATAATAAAAACAATGTCATATATAAAATAAGAAGCCATCCACATGGGGAATGGCAATATAGTAATAAAATTTTTTGATTCTAAACAGCAAACAAGTAGATTTATATTTGATACATACAGATTCGATATCATATACTATTTCGAATAGTTCGTGTCCTATTCAAAACTTCAACAATGTTTCACTAGCTCACTGTTTAACTGGAAAGCCAAAAATGGTTCAAGCCGTAAACTGTGATCAAAACACAACTGTAAATTACCAGACATAGTGGATGTTTCGTTCACATTAAAAACGCCGCACAAGTAAATAAAACTATGCTGGAACCATGTGCAATAAACAAGTACAACAAAGTGTGCTCTCCATAGGTGGAATCCCAGAACAGTTTTTCATATTGAATACACCATCATTCAGACAAATTACCTTAAGCGCATTCCAACAGATAAAGTCAGTAATGCAACGTTCAAAATACCTTATTTCTGCATAAAATGTGCATATACTCTTCCTAAATTCTATAATATCCTCGTTGAGTTATGACCCTGATACATACGTATTAACTGAAACCGTATAGACGGCATGACGTCATATAAGGAAGCGAGGTGTAAAACGTCTTCTCTAATCAAACCGGGACGAAAAAATGTTCATCTGATACAATAATAGTTAGTTTAATATGCTTAAACAAAGTTTGACAATATAGATGGAACTTAATCATGAAACCTTGGTTCCTTAACCAACTATACTGGTATCTACGTGAGCACTATTAAGATAATAAATATTCCAGAGAGCTTATCGTAAACATATCGGTCTGACTACTATAACACATACATATAATATACGGTAAGCAACTATCCAACAGGATCTAGAATTGATCTATTTACATGTAGCATACTCATAGTGGCCATTTTATAAAGGTCAACGGTAGCCAGATATGGAATTATATATTATTGTTTCAACATATACTTACACACAATCAAAAAAGTACTGGTTTCTATGTACTTGGAGGTGAAACCTCAAAAACGTACATATTCTCCATTCAAGTTAGCATGGATATACCTAACGACAACTGCATAACTAAAGGTGCATAAATATATGCAGCTCCTACTATGCCCAAATCCAGCACCATTATACATGATAAATGTACAAGTTACGTTACTCTGTGTAATCTTTTTTTCTTCAAGAATGGTTTGATTTGGACTTTGTCATTAAGGCCAGGTGATCTATCCGATCTCCATCTAATTATCCATCTAGTTTCGTTCTCTAAGGTCCTATTTATCAAATCCCCTCCTCTAAAGCCTTGAAAGATTGTTTGGATAACATAGAACCTAAATGTATGATTTGTTCCTTTCTCTTTATGGTGCCTAGCCAGGGCATTAAGGTCTGAACCTATTCTAGTTAGGTAATTATGTTCTCTGACACGTTCTTTTAACATGCGATTGGTCTTCCCTACATAATAAGCATCACATGCATTGCAGATAGCTACATATATTATATTTTTACTTTCACAGGTGGTATTGGTATTAAAGTAAAAAACTTTCTTAGTCAGCGGATGTGTGAACATAGTATCTTCACAAATGAATTGACACTGATTACACCTACCACAAGTGCGGTGTTTACATTCATGAGTATCACTATTATATTTATTCCTTGGTCTACACAGTATGCTTTTTAAATTAGGATGATTCTTAAAAGTTACACGTGGTGTGGGACCTACCACGTTACTTACATCCTTATCTGACTTTAAAATATCCCATCGTCTATGCATAGCTTTTTTAACTTCCAAGCTCATTTTACTAAATTTCAATTTAGCACTAACTTCATACTTGACAATCTTTTCAGAATTCTGGGGTTCAGTGTAATGACTAAAATAAGGTTTTGCACTACTCGATCGCAAGGAACCCACTGTTCCAATAATATCGGTTATTTCATTTTCAACATAACCCCTTTCTAAGAATCTTTTCTTCATTTCCTTTGTCCCATTCTCATATTGGGAATAATCTGAGTTGAGTCTAGACACTCTCATAAACTGTCCCTTAAGGACATTACTGAATACATGTCGTGGGTGCATGCTGTGTCTATGTAGTAGATTGTTTCTCTGACAGCTCTTCCTATAAATGGAGGTGTTTAACATTCCATTCAGCATGTGAACTATATCCACATCCAAAAAAGAGATGTGGTCGTAAGAGAAGTTCATGGTGAATTTCAAAAATCTAGTCGTGGACTCAAGATATCTCACAAAATCCCTCAATGAGTCCTCGTCTCCTAGCCACAGGAAAAACAAATCATCTACAAAACGGCAATACATGCCTATATATTCTTTGAACTGTGGTGCATTAAGAAGAAATTTATCTTCCCATCTGGCCATAACAAGGTTGGCGTAGCTATTTGCACACGATGTGCCCATAGCCACGCCATCCTTCTGCAAATACATGTCTTCATTAAATGAAAATATATTATTGGTAAGAACTGTTTCAAGGAGTAGTGTAGTTAAATCTATCTTCTGAACTGTTAGATCGGAATGTTCTCTCATATAATCTGTGATGTATCTAATACCTATATCATTCGGAATCACTGTGAACAAGCTCACAACGTCCAGGGTAACCATGAGGAATTGTTGATCATCTTGTAGATTTCGTGTATGGGTATAAAGTTCAATCAAAAACTGCTTGCTATCTCTTAAAATCACTTTGTTTTCATTCACCAATGGTCTCAAAATGTCTTCCAAATATAACGACATGGGTTCCGTAACCCACCCCTGGCCTGCTACAATTGGTCTCATAGGTGGATCTACTTTATTTTTATGGACCTTCGGCAGGCCCTGGATCACTGGTATGATCGGATCTTTAACCTTTAAAAAGTCATACAGTTGTTCAGTTATGTCGAAGGACGTGACTAAGTCATCCAAGGTGTAGTATACTCCAAAAACCTTATCTACCAGTTCATCTTGATCTACTTTGTGATATGTCTGTATGTCATTGAGCATGTCATACATCTTCTGTTCATAGTAACTGGTATCCATTACAACTATAGGTCCACCTTTATCTGCTGGTCTTATAATGATGGACCTGTCGTCTCTTAAACTGTATAGGGCCTGTCTTTGGTTACGATTTAAATTCTGTCCATGTTTTTTAATGGGTTTTTCCTGAAACATTTCATATATATCATCTTCTATCACATTCCCAAATACTTCCACTGTTGGGTGAAGTTGTGGTACATATAAACTGTTAGCACGAAACTTATTTACTCCATTTTGTGGGATACTTTGTCCAAAATCAAGTTTAAGTTGTATGTTTCGAATAAACAATTTGGTGTCTATAATCGTGTCCACCAGGTTACTTTCTTTGGTGGGAATAAAGCCCAAACCTTTATTTAAAACCTGTTCTTCAAATGTACTCAAGGACCTATTTGAAAGGTTCATGACTAGTGATTCTGTTTTCCCCACATCTTCTTTATGGTAGGGCCCTGAGGTAGTTCCTCTGTAGACCCTTTCCTTTTCTGTCTCCCTCTGCTGTTGGATCTCTTCTTCTCTAAAAAATATTGTTGAGCAATGGGGAGGGGTGCGGGTAGGACATTTGTATTATTTTTCGGTCTAACTACCGCAGCTCCTGACCTCTGTACATCCGTAATACACCCTGTCAAACTATTTACTGATTGTGTGTTCATAACTCCTTCCCTGGTTCTAATATTACTGTGTGTCACTATATGTTGCTCATTGGAATCCAGACATTCATTCGCATTGTTCTCACTAGGCACTTCGCCTATACCATTACTATCCGGCATTATATTTGTTTGTGGTCTTACTCCACTGACACTAGCTTGGTTAGTATTAGTCTCTGGGTGTTGCCCTATTGGACCATTATACCTATCCTGGCGTTCAGCATACCTCTGTTGTTCATTATTAGAAACATTACTTGAGTATCCTGTATTCCTATCTCTAGGCCAAGTAAATACATGATTATTTCTAAAATCACGCACATCACGTGTTATCTTACTCTTTTTCTGATCAAACATCCTTTTTTCCATCAACATTACATCCTCCAAAACTTTTTCTAACTTCATAGTATGCACATTCTCAGTATACTTAATTTTAAAGTCATTAAACATTTTGTTGACTTGTGTTCTCAGCAGATCTTCCTCGGGTAGATGAAAATCAATTAACAGCCTCATATAACTGAAGCTCAGTTCAAGGTTCAATTGCTGCCATCGATATAGCAAGTCTGGAAAGTGGTTACCAGAAGTGGGCATTTTTAAAACACGGAGCCCACGAGGTATGATACGTTTTAATAGGCATACTTCAAAGTATTGCCTTTGAACCTGTAACCTCTTCAGTTTTACAAAAGCAGTTTCAAGTTCCGCTAAATCTTTAGTAACATTGAAGTTACTTACTTCAGGCTGGTTGGTGCAATCCCCATCAACAATGGGTTCAAAGTCAAGTAACACGTTGGTTTCTCCAGTCACGCATACTTGAAACCGTTGCATAAATTTGTTGGTATAATCCAAAGTAGTCGGAACATAAGGAAGTTCAATATTCGTGTTGTTCTCGTTCGCCATCCTCTTTAGTAGCTGCCTTGACGAAAAATGTATAGTAAAATTCACAAACCCAATGCAGTGCAGCCACACACAGAGACGGGGTACCACGCCAAAAAAGATAAAATAAATACCAATCCAAAAAGCTGGTTCCCCTGATGGCAATAAAACGATGTTAGTATTCCAAAGAAGTCAAAAACAATCCAGAAAATACGTCGCTAGAGTCTTTGTCGCAAGTAAATATACATTTATTTAGAAAAAGGAGTGAGCGCTTTCGCCATAAGGCTTTATCAAACTCTTTAACATCAAAACCTACATTTAAAATCTTTTATAAAACACAAAAACCACTCTCATTGGTTAAAAAATGTACACGTCACAGTTTCTTAAAGCAGTAGGTCACATACTGCCTTTTGAACGATGTTCCTTCGTACAAACCATAACGTAAAACATCATTATATAAATAAAACTGCTTATCAATCCATAAAATGACATATCCCCTTCTAGATTTATATAATATAATGCTTTTTAGGGCTTTTATAATCACAAGCGTGTAACTAGTTACTTATAAAAGCTAAACATCATATAAGAAAAGGAAATAAAAATCATGTAAGATCGCTCTATGGCGATCGTGACAAAATTAGCAAACCAGGAACAGTGTGCACTCATAAATAATATTTCTTTTAAATAACATGCCTGATAAGCATGCTGTACCTAAAGAAGTGCCACGACCTTTCTTGCTACTAAAATTGTATACGGTAAACATGGTCATACAGTCACATAAAAGTAAATAAACGGCAATCACCAATAATAAAAACAATGTCATATATAAAATAAGAAGCCATCCACATGGGGAATGGCAATATAGTAATAAAATTTTTTGATTCTAAACAGCAAACAAGTAGATTTATATTTGATACATACAGATTCGATATCATATACTATTTCGAATAGTTCGTGTCCTATTCAAAACTTCAACAATGTTTCACTAGCTCACTGTTTAACTGGAAAGCCAAAATGGTTCAAGCCGTAAACTGTGATCAAAACACAACTGTAAATTACCAGACATAGTGGATGTTTCGTTCACATTAAAAACGCCGCACAAGTAAATAAAACTATGCTGGAACCATGTGCAATAAACAAGTACAACAAAGTGTGCTCTCCATAGGTGGAATCCCAGAACAGTTTTTCATATTGAATACACCATCATTCAGACAAATTACCTTAAGCGCATTCCAACAGATAAAGTCAGTAATGCAACGTTCAAAATACCTTATTTCTGCATAAAATGTGCATATACTCTTCCTAAATTCTATAATATCCTCGTTGAGTTATGACCCTGATACATACGTATTAACTGAAACCGTATAGACGGCATGACGTCATATAAGGAAGCGAGGTGTAAAACGTCTTCTCTAATCAAACCGGGACGAAAAAATGTTCATCTGATACAATAATAGTTAGTTTAATATGCTTAAACAAAGTTTGACAATATAGATGGAACTTAATCATGAAACCTTGGTTCCTTAACCAACTATACTGGTATCTACGTGAGCACTATTAAGATAATAAATATTCCAGAGAGCTTATCGTAAACATATCGGTCTGACTACTATAACACATACATATAATATACGGTAAGCAACTATCCAACAGGATCTAGAATTGATCTATTTACATGTAGCATACTCATAGTGGCCATTTTATAAAGGTCAACGGTAGCCAGATATGGAATTATATATTATTGTTTCAACATATACTTACACACAATCAAAAAAGTACTGGTTTCTATGTACTTGGAGGTGAAACCTCAAAAGAGTACATATTCTCCATTCAAGTTAGCATGGATATACCTAACGACAACTGCATAACTAAAGGTGCATAAATATATGCAGCTCCTACTATGCCCAAATCCAGCACCATTATACATGATAAATGTACAAGTTACGTTACTCTGTGTAATCTTTTTCTTCAAGAATGGTTTGATTTGGACTTTGTCATTAAGGCCAGGTGATCTATCCGATCTCCATCTAATTATCCATCTAGTTTCGTTCTCTAAGGTCCTATTTATCAAATCCCCTCCTCTAAAGCCTTGAAAGATTGTTTGGATAACATAGAACCTAAATGTATGATTTGTTCCTTTCTCTTTATGGTGCCTAGCCAGGGCATTAAGGTCTGAACCTATTCTAGTTAGGTAATTATGTTCTCTGACACGTTCTTTTAACATGCGATTGGTCTTCCCTACATAATAAGCATCACATGCATTGCAGATAGCTACATATATTATATTTTTACTTTCACAGGTGGTATTGGTATTAAAGTAAAAAACTTTCTTAGTCAGCGGATGTGTGAACATAGTATCTTCACAAATGAATTGACACTGATTACACCTACCACAAGGTACGGTGTTTACATTCATGAGAGTATCACTATTATATTTATTCCTTGGTCTACACAGTATGCTTTTTAAATTAGGATGATTCTTAAAAGTTACACGTGGTGTGGGACCTACCACGTTACTTACATCCTTATCTGACTTTAAAATATCCCATCGTCTATGCATAGCTTTTTTAACTTCCAAGCTCATTTTACTAAATTTCAATTTAGCACTAACTTCATACTTGACAATCTTTTCAGAATTCTGGGGTTCAGTGTAATGACTAAAATAAGGTTTTGCACTACTCGATCGCAAGGAACCCACTGTTCCAATAATATCGGACTTTAAAGATTGCCCAGAGACTACTCTGTCAGAGATGCTGGGTGAGGAAATTGGTGTAACTAAGGAAATGATTTTTTGAGCTATGCTATAGAATTGGAATATCCTAGAAATAGTAAGACATTGCTGAGTCTAATTATGGTGGCTGCCAAAAAAGCAATTACTAGAAAATGGAAATCAAAATCTAAACCAACTTTACTAGAAGCAACGGATATAGTAACAGAGATAAAATGACTGGAAATGGAATCTTTAGGAAAGGGTAGGAGCAAATTTCCTCGAAATAAATGGGAATTGTGGGAACAATACATGCAGAGGAGGAATGAGGTTTAAAAGAAAGCAGGATTTGAATGAACTATGTAATGTTTGACTGGCAATGACTGGATAGATTACAAGTGATATATAATGTTTGCAACTACAGTTGTGTCAATATGATTTATAATGTATAATGTTTGTAAATGAAGTTGTGTTGGCATGGTTTGTTTTTATTTATATAAATGTAAGATTGCCTATGCCGTACATGATAATTTAATAAAAATGTTTCTTGTTTAAAAAAAAAGAAACTAAGAAAGTGTTAATGCCAGTTCTGAAGAGGTAGTGATTATTTTTACAGGAAAGAGGCAACTGTGTGGGGACAAGCTAATGTAAAGAAGTATTGTCTTTGTTCTGTTCTAACATCAGGAATTTGTCCAAATGCTGTGATGAGTGACATTATTTCTGCAGCAAGGAAGACATAACAAAACAATTAAAGCCACTTGGATTGAGAATGGTGACAAATTTTGGGGCATATTAATATAAACCACGATTGTCACATTGACAAATACCTACAAGGTGACAGTGCATAATACTTTGTACAGCTCATTATGGATGGCATATCATTGTGTATAGTTTATGATGTGCCTATATGTATTTATATCCATGGAAGCAGTATCTAAGAAGCCACATGCACAGATAGCAGATGCCACAAGATTGTGCTTACCTCAGTCCTTATTATATATTTTCTTGTGGTCCATCTTCTCAGGCATTATTCCTAGACAGAGTGTCTTTAGTATGTTTCATCTGCATTTCTTATATCTCATTAGTATTACAGCTCTGCTATTCTGCTCTCTATAGTTGTTGGTATTTTAAGAGGAATGTGGTTCCACAGGTTTTTATTTACAGGTTATTGACTAGTTAGTAAACATGTTTAGATGTTGATGTCTACATGGGCTTGTCAACAGAACAGACCAGTATTATGAACAGCTTAAATTCAGTCAACTTTTGCTTCATCAGTTAGCTGTCAACAAAATAGAAAAGACCAAAAAACTTTCTTCTACTTCTCTCACCCTCACCTAAATATCTGTTGTTTTATACATTTTTCTTACTTCTTCCACAGTTTCAGTTTTTCACATCTCTGTTTCAGAACATTAATATCCTCTGCCATTCTAGAATAATTAAAATATATATTGTTTTATTTATGGTTTTATTATAGAATGAAAATGTGGTCTCTAAAATGGTTTCACTTTCCAAATTTACATCATACTGTCACTGTGTCTTCAGTTCAGTGTGTACAATTTCTCTCATATCTTTTACATAGATACTCAAACATTCTTCAATTCTCTGCCAAAAGAAGATGTCTGTTTGGAGGAGAATGATCTTCCAAAAATGTAAAACAAAAAGCATTTCTGCTTGGTGCAAACTATTCTGTTGTTCCATATTCCACGATTCCTCCTTGCCTCACTGCTTTAGTGAAAACTGGTCTCACCTTGCACGCTACTTGCTGAGACATTATTTTTTTAATTCCTTATAGATTTGTCTCTTTAGATTTAGACTCTTCTACCTGTCACATATCACCTTTCAGTAGTTTGACTATATCTGTTTCTCCGTTCTTTTCATTTTCCATCAGTTGCTTTTTTATATTGCACCTACATTTTTTCATTATAATTCTGCTAATGTCGTATATTTCCAGCCAGTCTTTTGTGTTTGTTTCATAGCTTCATTAGTTTTACTTTTTCCAGTCCATTATGTGTGAAATCATCTGATCTATACAGCTTTATGTTGGAGAACTCTGCTGGCCAAGTCATTCCCCCGGATTCACTATTCTTCTGTGCAGGAATAGCTTAGTCCTGCACAGAAGCGGCCATTTAGGAGCAACAAAGCAGCGCACCAGGCATATTAATGAAGGTGCGCTGCCCGAGCTCCTAAAAGGACATGGAGCATGTACGAGTGCAGGGGGCATGTCTAAGAGCAGAACTCTCAGAATATACATGCCCCTGCAAGCAAGAACAGCAGGTTAGCAATAAGAATGAGCGAGACCACTCATAGGTGTTCGCATACCCCCAGCAACATACCCCCAAGTTTATAACAGCAATAGTTAAAATATAAAATATAAACAAGCTATATATTTTTTTATCAAACAGATAAAAGTTAACCATAGGTGCACATGTTTGCCCATTGCTTAGCTGCATTTATTGCAGCTTAAATGGCACAAGAGGGTAAAAATCAAAATATATGCAAATGAAGCAGTGCTGCAGTAGTGTAGTGGGCAGAGCATTCACCTTATGAGCAGTCATTCCCGGTTCAAGTCTCACTCCAGTACATTCCATTTTCCATGTCAAATCACTTTAAGAACAATATTTTTAGTTGCATAACCTACTAAATAACATATATTTGTGAAGTGAAGTACTGCATTAAATGCAGATGTGAGGTGTCATTGTCATAATGTTGTAAAATTCACAGATAATCACAAGTGCCCCATACAGAATATGTACACATGAATCAGGGATACAAATCAAAGGCACAATGTGTAATGAATGATAAATCCATAGAGTGTCCAAATCCACCACCTTCCCAAGAACCATTTTACATTACTGTCTAAATGTGTGCGGGGGTAAGCAGGATTAAGCACTATTAAGCAAGAGTAAGCATATTTAAGCAGTAGTATGTGGGTGTAAGCCCCTTTGTGTGGGGGTAAGCAATGTGCACACAGGTTAAGCAGTATTGAAGTTAACTCTCTGTAAGCATATTTGACCGGAAGTTAGCATTGCTTACCTTCGCACAAACCCACGCAAACCCACTTACAATTGCTTAAAAGTGCCTTAATCACTCTGAATGCAACAGCTGCTGTTCTGGCCAGAAACAAAATAAACAGCCTTTGCAGGTCTTGAACCCAGGACCCCATACACTATAATCACAGTAGTTAACCACTAAGCCATCACATCAGTACATAAGATTGAGGTATCACCAAACAGATCCTCACTATAGGAAAATCAAACAACATGTGAAAGGAATCTATATACAGTTTTATGTTGTATAACCTACTACATAACATAAATATGTGAATTGGAATACTGCATAAAGCCCAGATGTGAGGTGTCATTGTAATAAAGTGTTGAAATCCTCTAATAAACACAAGGACCCCATACAGTTTATGTACACATGAAACATGGATACCAAACACATATATGACATGTAATGAATAATAAATCAATGCCAAACAGCAAATAGTATGCAAATTCAAAATTAAGCAATGCTAAGCATTGCACAGCCCAGCTTACTAGGTGTAAACAATGTGTAGGGCAGCAAAATCAGTTTGCCCATTGGTATACCCCTTTAAGCAATGCCAACCTTAGGTAAGCAAGTTTGCCCATAGCTTTGCATTTTCAAAACCATCCAATCATGGCAAAGTGTGAGAAATCAGCCCTATTTAAACCCAACAGGCAGGAATATATCTCATAACTGGTTGCAGCTTCCTCCTGTAGGCACTATGACTAGTATGGAAGAAGGTGTGCACTTTTGGGAGCAGCACTGGGGCATCCAGATGTCCAGAGTCATGGCAGGACTCCTTGTTAAAGACCATGACCAGAGACTGCTGCAGGGCCAGTACCAGGGTTCCCAATACAAAGAGGAAGCCTGGGACTGTCTCGCCCATGACTTCACCAGTGCCACTGGCATACGTCAAACTGGTGAGCAGGTCAGGCATCACTATGTCAACCTGAAGCGGAGAAAGAGGGATCTCTTGGATCACTGGATCCAAGAGGCTAGGAGGACAGGAGATATCCCAGCCATGTCTAAGTATCAGTCCACTACCTGTTTAATAATTGCCAGCTCATGTATATTATGGATAGGTATGGCTAAATATTCCTCTTATGTCTTTCACAGCGGCAGATGAGTGGGCTGCGAACCAGGAAACCCATGCCTGTAGATTGCAGAGATTGCAACACGAGGCAGGTTAGTAATATTCTTGCATGTACTGTCATAGGAAATAAATCTAAAAGTAGTAGTAAGTTAATCCCCTGTATAAAACCTGTATTGTTTAAGGCATGTACTGCATACGCCAGAGAATATGGCAGGAAGAGTCTCATATAGGTTGTAAGTAAATAAAAGCATAATAGCCTGACAATAAAGGTCTAACTGTTGGACTGCATGTGTTTACTGTGGTATCATATGGTAATGTAGAGTTGCAATCTCTTAATTGTACTGTTGTATTAAGCACTATTACCCACACTGTGCTACATAAATAAAATGTGTAGGAATGTCTGTGTATGACTGTTGTAATCACAAGTGGTCATATAGTCCAACTGAGAGAGACTTAGACAGAAAACAGTAAAAAGCTAGACAACATAATCCAAATAGCATGCTCAAATGAGACATGAACTGTTGTATTTTTAGCACACACAGCTATGGTTTGAATCCTGGGAGTGGTAGTAGGCTGTATGCAGAATCATATTCCACAACTGCACAGATATGTCCAGAATGTACAGTTAATTGGCCCATATCTGCTGCCTGTCACCTTGTCCCACTGGCAAATCAGTGGGATGATCCCAGACATTTAGGCAGCAAATAAGAAATACAACTGATTGTCAGACATCTATAAGAACAAATCTGTCACTCTAGCAACTCCCCAAAATATTATGAGAGTAATAAGCCAAGTATGTCCCATCTCCATTCCCATGTTGTGAAGCTGTGACCAGAGTGTGTGCAGTAACAGAATGAGGCATATGTGCATAATACTAATGTGGAATCTGGTAATATGTGTGGCAACATTCAGGTAGTGCTAACAAACATTGCCCCCACAGGTCTGTATGATATGAAAACTGTGCCTAGAAATAAAATATTGATATCCTGTACTGGTACTGTTTACTCTGGTATTGTATGGCATTGTTAGTGTTGCAGTTGCTCTGAATAATAAGATATTACTCATCACTGTCACCCACACTGTGCTACATAATAAAAAAGTCTAGGAAATCCTGTATAAGATTGTTATAATTACAAGGTCAGATTGTAAAACCACAGTAGACTTATAGACAGAAATCAGAGGAGAGATATACAGCATTGTCTATATAGCACTCTCAACTGTAATGAACACTGTTTTATTTTTAGCAGACACAGCCATGGTTCGAATCCTGGGAGTGGTAGCAAGCTGTGTGCAGAATCATAACCCCACAAGTGTACAGAATTGTCCAGAATGTCCAGTTAATTGGCCCATATCTGCTGGCTGTTATGCTGTCCCCCTGGCATATCAGTGTGCTAATCTCTGACATTTAGGCAGCATTTCATGTCATATAACTGACTGTCAGGCCTGTACGTATTTGGAAAATGTCAATGAAAGCAAACCTGTCATTGTACAACTCACCAAAGGTTTAAGAGGGCAATAGTCCAAATATGTCCCAGTTGACCTGCATGTGGTCAAGACATGCCCAGAGTGTGTGCAATAAAAGATGGACAGGTATGTGCATAACATCAACCTGGAATTTGCTAATATGTGTAGAAACAGTTAGGTAGTGTTAACAAACAATACCTCTACAGGTATACCATGTAAGAGGTGTACACTGCACTTAAAACTCAGTTCATGTATATAGTTGTCTACATCCATACCACTGTCCAAACTAAGGCCATAAGGTAGTGTACTAATACCTGTAAGGTACAGATTACAGCACTGACTAGGAAAGTAATGAGAACTACAGTAATATACTAGTTGTTAATTGGCATCCCCCCCACCATATCTGTAACAATAAACTAAATACACAACTCAATCGGTATGTGCTCCATTAAATCTACTGTTGGGACATATGTCCTATTGTTTGATAAATACTTAAATTTGTTTCTATGCATGTGCCATTTTGAAATACTCCCACATTGGTGGCATGCCGCCATCAATGTACCTGCATGCTGTTGTAATGGCCACTGTGGCTCCATATATGCATATGTTCTGTTTGCTATGAAACTGTTCCATATCTGGTGTTTTGGGTTAATGGGAATATCTATGCATGCTGTTATACCTAATCCTGGAATGTGTTGACTATTACTAACCCACATATGTTGCAAAAATTGAAACACCATAGCATATTTGGGAAGGCCGGTCCCAGTGGATCCACCTGTCCCACCTCATCTGGCCGTGGCATTGGACACCAGCACATCTGGGGCCCACCCCAGGACCTCCTCGTCCGCTGGTCATGCACCACCCTTCGGGTGGAACTGCCTCAGGTGATGGGGCTCACCCCCCCAGGAGTGGGCGCGGACAGGACACTGTCACCTGTGAAGACTGGCAGAGATGGGTGAAGGCTGCCAGCCTAGTCAAATAGAATTTGGTACATAATTCTATCATTTGTAAATACTGTGAAATGTTGAGCTTAAAACAATGTGGCAACATTGCCCTCTGCTGTAAAGAAAGCTAAGTCAAGCATTTTTTGTTGGTCCTTTGAAATTAAAATTACTTTATGTCTGTTCCTTTGAAGTTAGAATTTGGAGTCGATGAGTCTGGAGTAAGCATCCTGCCTATTGTTTTAAGGCTAAAGTTAATGACCAGAATTTACATGGGGAATGTCCATTATTGCTCTAAGTGTAAAAAAATGTAAATGCAGTTTCTGTCAGCCTGGGAACACCAGGAAAGTGTAAAAAGATGATGTAATGTTTGTCAGAACTGCAATAGCAATTTAAACGGTGAGAACCAGAGATTAGTAAGCATTTTTGACTTGACTATCCAACTCACAGCACTCTGCCTTGCTCTATAAGTAAGTTATTTTAGAAGTGTGTTTTCTTTTAGGAATAACTAGAAATTAGAAAGATTAGACTATGTGTTTTTCTGTGATGTCAAAACTGTACTAATGATTTATTTTAAGTATTTTTGTGTGATCTCTGAACTTTTGACTAGCACTGTATAGTAGAAAGTATTGTCTTGTGGTTTTAATTATTTATTATTAAATATTTTAAAACCTTTTAACTGTGGCTGGTTTTGTGTAGAGATAATTTACGCTCTTTAGAGTACTTGTATGCCTTTGGAAAAACTGTACATAGCCACTCTAATAAGCCTTGACTGTAGCCACACTTACCAATTGGATAATAATATTGCACAGTAATAATTGGACATCCTTTTAAGGGCCTTTGAGTATCTGATAAATATTAGCTGGGTGGTAGTAGTAATTAGTACCATATAGTCTGGGTAAAAGGGGCACAGCTGGAGAACCTGTGCCAGCCTTCCTCAAAAGTGTCTGTGTGGTTGTGTAAACTCTTATCTCAAAGTGTGTGCGTGTCAACTACTTGGGCAGGGACACAAAGCACTGGTTGGACAGAGAAGGTGCTGGAGATTTTAGCTTGCCCAGCTAGGCTGAGATCTGGACCCTATCGCTGTGCCATTGGTGAGTCTTATTGGGGACCTGGGGAGCAAGGCAGTGACCAGCCCTGGACTGGCTGTGATCTCTTTGTGCTCTTAAGGGAAATTGCACTTTACTATATGTATTTGTTATCATTTTCACATATATGAGACACCCTCTCTGATGTTAGTGGTGAGGATTGAGGCTGCTTGATTGCTGGGCCAGGGCTTAAGGGCCGAGTGTCACAACTAGAGGGTCGGCCTGGCCATCTTAGCCCCCAGCACAGACACCTTCGGGGCTGTGAAGGTGCAGTGGTGATTGCCCATGAGTGGGGACCTCAGCCCCACTATATCCACTTGGGGGCTCATGGGCTTCTGATTTCCAAACACCCCTTCCCATCAAGGTGTTTACCCCCCCATATGTGTCATATACCACCCTTGTATGTTGTGTTGTCTGTCTTGTCTATTATCCTGCCCAACCTACCTCCCCAATTATATGTACTATCCCTCTGCAACATCCCACTCTCACCTGAAAAAAAAGGGCAATCTGTTCCCAAAAAAAAAAATCTCACCCCATACATAGCTGTCCATTTCGCACATGTGTCCACTGGACACATATAATCTAGTCTAATTGGCTTCACAACATATTATTGTTGTCCTCACCCCTCTCTCAGGTGTTTGAGTGTCCAAATCTATCTCCAAATTCAGTGTATATGCACAGCTGTTGCTGTAGAAGAAACGGGCAGCTATGGGCCTTCCCTACACCCGTCCTGCACATCCCTAGCCATTTTACCTACTGTTTTCCCTCTTTGTGCCTCTTTTTCACCACTTTCCTATCAACCCTTTTTCATTTCTTTTAAAGAAATTAGTATGGGGGTTAGCGGGAATAAGCACTTTTAAGCAGCAGTAAGTGGGTTTAAGCTTGTTTGCATGGGGGTAAGCAACGTCTACACAGGTTAAGCAATTGAGAAGCTAAATAAGTATAAGAAACTGTAACCACAAGTTAGCAGTGCTTACCTCCACACAAACCCAAGCAGACCCACTTACAGCTGCTTAAAAGTGCCTTAATCACTCTGGATCCAATGGCCCGTCTTCTGCCCAGCAACAAAATAAAAATCCTCTGCAAGTCTTGAACCCAGGACCCTGCACACCATAGCAAAAGTGATTTACCAGTAAGCCATGTCAAATATTCCTAACCCTGATGTTTCCACCAACATATCCAGTACAGTCATTCAACAGAACAGGAAATGTATTTATACATGTAGATGTGTGTGTGTGTGTGTGTGTGTGTGTGTGTGTGTGTGTGTGTGTGTGTGTGTGTGTGTGTGTGTGGCATTACTTTGACCACCAGCTATTGGCCACAGTAATATACATATTTTCAATTAGACAACACATACTAAGATGGCTTACACACACACACACACACACACACACACACACACACACACACACACACACACACACACACACACACACACACATATATATATATATATATATATGCAGATACACATATATATATATATATATATATATATATATATATATGTAGATATACATGTAACTACACATACACACACAGAGATATGTATAGGAAGTTACATATTTAGAGGGTGCACACCATACTGAACAGCCAGTATTCCTACAGTTACCACCTTATGAAATGGAAAGTGTATGGGTCACCCATACAAAGAACAATTGTTGCCTGAAACATATACCCACAGAGAAGTCGAAGGATATGACACCACACACAGGTTTGCATACATAAAAAAGTTTTATTGCTGTACTATTATAGTTGTATATGCCATGTCATATAGCTGTTTAGACTTTGAAATACATACAAACAGATTAATGGAACTCTCAAGCAGATCATTTAATACAGTAATCTGAAAGCATAACATATGTTGCTGTCCAGGCCAAGACCTGCAAGTAGTACAACAGTAAAGACAGACTGGGCCACAGGATAGCAATCAATCAACAGTACGTAATGCAGATGTATAGCCCAGCAGCCTCTAACTACACTCTGTACGGAATGCCTAGGAGGAAAAGACTTAAGTTGACACAATGGGATGTATCTGTTACATAACAATGCATAACTGAAAACATCACTATCACACTGACAAACATAACAGTCTGTATGGCAGTAAGCAGTAGACCAGCAATGTTCCCAAGGTGAAATGTATGGTACTGTACAGCCATATACCTTAAGGCAGCTTACTACTGATATCCCTTACATGTTGTAACAGCCTAGGTTATTTGTGGTGCATACCCCCCATAGACTGACTTACAGGGGCATATAACACTTTTACGTACACTGACCTCTGGACTGCAGAAGGGCACACATGTTTTGTGCTGATGAAGCCCACATATATATGGATCCAACCCCACAATATGTGTGGGGGCCACAACAGCACTGGAATGATAGCAGGAATGGCAGCATGACATGATCACAGGCCATTACATAACAACCCCTTACTGCATGTCATTTGGACAAAGCCTGGTATGTAGGTGGAAGACAGAGGCCAGGACACAGACCCATATGTGAAATAGTGTTGTCATACACTGAGCAAGTTGCTGGTGTTACAGGATAGTCTGCAACCTACCCTTAGTCAGGAATATGAAGTCAGAAACACAAATGGATGTAGCCATGTACTGATAGCACTCAACACACACACGGCCAGTGATATATCTGACACAAGACCTGTGTGGTGGACAGACAATACCTAACAGGCACACCTCTGGCCATCATGTGGATAGGCCCACAGTGGAGAGCTATGCAGACAGACTGAACTCCATGTTAAACTAGTATGTACACACAAACCCTGTAACACTGGTGCTATACAATGCATATAACAACACTACTCACACTCTGTAGTTCTGGAACCTTAAACAAATATGTAGCTGGCCTGAGTCTGCAAGTCCTCTTGTAAGAGGTATTGATACTTGCTGTCTGTAACACTGCTGCCCACACACAGGAAGGATGCCCACCATACAGGAAAGGTAAAGGGACCATGCCCACATGATGTAGGGATTTATAGTAGTGGATTGCCATGACAGTGGTAATTGGAAGTACTACACAGCATGCTGCATGCAGGTAGCAAGTGGAGGACACTAATTGGTGCAGAGGCCATCACCTACAAAATCCATGCTGCAATCTATTCAAAGCAGCTCAATCCATTTGCTGTGGAGAGAATGAGATAGATATTGAGAGATATAGAGAGAGAGAGAGTGAGTGAAAGAAAGAAAGCTAAAGGCCAAGCCAAAGGCAAAGGAAAAAAGCAACACAAAACAAACAATTTCAAGCAAACTATCCAGAACAGACATCATTCCCGCAACAGGTATGTGAAGTATATATGCATGCAATTGACTGTAGTACTTGGTCCATAATAATGGGATAGATGATGTGGAATGATTTATATGTGCCATCATGTGTTGTTGTTGTAATGATGTCCAGCTGAACAACTGCTCTGGACAATAGAGTCTGTCCTTGTGGGTAGTGTGCCATACCCATCATCTGTGCAGAGCAGCACTGACTGACAAGATGTAAGCCATCATAGTATGTGTTGTCTAATTGAAAATATGTATATTACTGTGGCCAATAGCTGGTGGTCAAAGTAATGCCATAATGATGGACACGTGGGTTCCAGAGCCCACCACTTGCAAGACACTCAAGTTAATGAGTAATGTAGCATGCTGAAATGCCATAGGTGTGTAATAGGCTTACCTGCAGTCTGTCCCTATATATACCCCCATAATGTTAGGCTGTGTCCATATGTGGCACCTGTTTGTGTTGTAGCAAGGCAGAAAAGTGCAGCTGTGCAGGAAGGAGAGTTAGAGATTGTGGATCTGATGTGTGAATGTACCCTATATATATATATATATATATATATATATATATATATATATATATATATATATATATATAGGTATGTACATGTATGTACATATATATATATATATATATATATATATATATATATCTGTATGTACATGTATGCACACACACACACACATATATATATATATATATATATATATATATATATATATATATATATAAAAACACAATCCACGAGACCCTTGTCCAGAAGAACACAGCTGCAATAAACCTAAACGCGTTTTTATTATTGAATAAAGCGTTTTCGCCACAACTATGTTATGGCTTCATCAGAGGAATGTAACAACCGGGGAAACAACCCCAAGAAATATTCAAAAGTCAGGAAATGACATATTGACAACTTCCTGAAAACAAAATAATACAAAACATTGACGTATGCCATAATTTAAAAACCATACAAATGCACACATGACATTAAAAGTAAACAATTTTTTGTAAAACTAAACTAAAAAAATAAAAAAATATATATACTCATTCTGCTAAAACCAATGATACAATGATGAAACTTCCAATGGGAAAACAACCCTCTCTTACATTAATACATATGAAAATTCAAAACAATACATTTTGTACAATGCAGCAGGAAATGGAAATAGGTCTATCACTTAAGGACTTTGGGGCTTCTAGGTTGGAAGTGGATTTGGTCACTGAACTATTGGACATTGTCCTTTCTTCCAACTATTTCACCTTTAATGGTGAATACTTCCTTCAGAAACGAGGTGTCGCGATGGGCTCGCCCTGTGGGGCGAGCGTTGCTAATTATTTCATGGGCTACTGGGAGGCCAATTTTCTACATAAGATATCTGGCTTGATGAGTCCAGTGAAATATTATACCAGGTTCCTTGACGACATCTTTATATTATTCAAGGGCTCTAGGTCTGATGCTGAAGCTTTTGTTGATGTTTTGAACTCAACAACAGAGTTTTTAAAATTCACATTCAATTTCTCACCATCCGAGATTGACTATCTGGATGTTAAGTTAGTGAAGGACGTTGGAAGTAACATTCTAACGTCAACAGTTTTTAGGAAACCTACGTACTGCAATTCTTTCCTGCACTTTTCCAGTTTCCATCCATACCAACAGAAACGTTCCATAGTAAAGGGACAGTTGGTAAGGGCAGGGAGAATGTGCAGTACTATGAGTGACTTTAGAAAAGAATGTGAACTGTTGAGAGAATTGTTTACAAATCGAGGGTATCCTGATTCATTACTGTCTGACCTGATTCAGGAAGTCGACAGTAAAATGACTAATGGCTTTTATAAACCTCTACTAGCCCAATCAGTTTCCATCCCTATTGACCCTACTGATGTCGGGGGAGCCAATGTTTTGAATACCAGCATTAGTTTAACAGTGGAAACATCTTTACCAGGCGAAGAATGTGACTTTTCCTTGAGTTTTATTACTACTTTTAGTAAGAACTCTAAAGGTATCTTATCCATAATACGTAAAAACTGGCATTTCATAGCCACTAACACCTTTTTAGTGGAAAAGCTTGGTAGTGAACCTCGATTTGTTTTCAAAAGGGCTAGTAACCTTAAGGAATTGTTACAAAGGGACATGTCCCAATATACCTTTAACAAACAGAAAGGAATGTATCCTTGTGGTTTTTGCAAATTTTGCAATAAGGTTAAATCAGGTGAAATGTTTACTGTTAGGGGTAAAAAATATTCTATCCACTTTCCATTGAATTGTGAGAGTAAATCCATCATCTATATAGCCATGTGTGCTTGTTGTCACGCCTTTTACATCGGCAAAACGGACCGTAGGGTCCGTGACCGAGTATACGAACACATGTATGCTAATAAGAATAGGAAGAGCGATAATGCACTGGCCAAGCATATTGACTTGAACCCGGGTCATAGCTTTCACTTTATGGCTATAGATCATGTACCATTGAAAATCAGGGGGGGTTCATTCTCACTCATATTGGAGAATCGTGAATTAGAATGGCAGCTGCGTCTAGATGCTTTCCGGCACCCTGGGCTTAACATTAATTGTAATATTACCCCTGTGCTGAAACTAAGGAGCTATTTAAGATAGGCACACTGTGGAAATCTTTGTAAATTGTAATGAACTGGGGTAAACTATGTTTGTGTTTACACCAAAATAATTTCCTGCTGCATTGTACAAAATGTATTGTTTTGAATTTTCATATGTATTAATGTAAGAGAGGGTTGTTTTCCCATTGGAAGTTTCATCATTGTATCATAGGTTTTAGCAGAATGAATATATATATTTTTTTATTTTTTTAGTTTAGTTTTACAAAAAATTGTTTACTTTTGATGTCATGTGTGCATTTGTATGGTTTTTAAATTATGGCACACGTCAATGTTTTGTATTATTTTGTTTTCAGGAAGTTGTCAATATGTCATTTCCTGACTTTTGAATATTTCTTGGGGTTGTTTCCCCGGTTGTTACATTCCTCTGATGAAGCCATAACATAGTTGTGGCGAAAACGCGTTATTCAATAATAAAAACGCGTTTAGGTTTATTGCAGCTGTGTTCTTCTGGACAAGGGTCTCGTGGATTGTGTTTTTATTGGTTTATTTTTTCTTTTCTTGGTTTATATATATATATATATATATATATATATATATATATATATATATATATATATATATATATATATATATATATATATATATATATATATATATATATATATATATATATATATATATATATATATATATATATATATATATATATATATATATATATATATATGTACGTATATACAGACACCTATATATATATATATATATATATATATATATATATATATATATATATATACATATTTGTGTATGTATACAGCAGTAAGTGTGTGCAACATGGACGGTTATGTCATGTACGAACCCCTTGTTGGAACCACATTGCCCTTGTCTGTGAAAGTGGGAATGAGAATTTGGTCAAGGATAGCAGGTATATTTGTGGAGGTGGGTTGGGTTGGTAGATAGAGAAGACAGCCTACATGGGTGGTATATGACACGTGGTGGGTAAACACTCTGGATGGTGAGTGGTGTTTGTGATGTGGAAGCCCCATGAGCCCCCATATGGAAACAACGGGAACAAGGCCCCCACCCATTGCCAGTCACAACAGCAGTTTCATGGCCCTGAAGGTGCCTGGACTGGAGGCTGAGCAGGAGGAGCATGTGGACCATGTGATTGTGTACTGATGGCCTCAAGGTGCTGTAGCACATCCCCCAAGTCTCTGTGGAGCTCCCTATGCACCAAACCCTGGACCTGACCTCGGGAGACAGGATCATGTCTGCGTGTGCCCCTGGGGGGGGACACCATCCCCTGAGGTGGTTCCACCTGAAGGTAGAGCAGGACCTGTAGATGACAAGGCCCCAGGGCGGGTCCCACATGTGATTTGGCCTGGTAACATGGCCAGATGAGGTGGGAGAGGTTGTTCTGTTGGCAATTGTTCCCTAAACATGCTATTGTGTCACTGTTATAGAACATATGTGGGTAGTAATAGTCCACACAATCCTGGATCATGTCCAACAGCATGCATAGATATCCCCAATAACACATAATGACAGATGTGCAGCAATCACATAGGAAACAGACCACATGCATATATGAAACCATAGTGGCCCTTACAATGGCATTCAGGTGACATTGTCTGTAAAAGGCCAGCAATGATAGTGTCCCCACAGAGAACATGGCTAAAAACACATAGCACAAAGTGTGTTACAATACGATATATGTCCCAATGGTAGGTAAGCTGTAGCCATACCTACTGAGTTGAGTTGTGAGAACAGTTTGTTGTCACAGATATAGTGGGGGGAGACAAAAATTTGTATTAAGAACTATGGTAACCTTGCTGTATGAGTTGCTCTGACCTGTTTTCATCTTTGTCTTTCAGGCAAGATGTCACACGGCTGGCTAGCTGTATATTCAGCGGATGAAAATGAGATCATCATCACACACCTGGTACAGCCCTACCAGGTGCTGTTTGGCAGGACAGCCCATGAGCAGCAGGAGTGGATCCCCCTGTGGACTGATCTAGTCCTCAGGGTCAGTGATGTCGGCCTGCATAACCGCAGTTATGAGCAGGTCCGGCATTATTGCAGTGACCTGCTTTGCAATGCCCATCGGCGTGCTGCTGCAATCTGGGGGGATCACATTGCAACAGGGGGGGTCATGCCATCCACCCCCCTGACACGTGTTGAGGAGCTCCTCACCAGCCTCGTGGTACCTGCCCACCCGCACACACAACTGGTGGAGAATATAGTGGAGGTGGGTGCTACCCACACACTGGCAGAGAAGCATGCAGGTAAGGCCACAGGGCACATCAGTAGACCACTGTTGCATATCCATCCGCATCTGTACAGGTAGATCATGCATATGTGAGATGACATATATATAGTCTGTTGCTGCGTTGTAGTAATAAACAGATGTGCATAAGCTGTAGTATTGTGGACTTGTACTGTTGATGTACTGTAATGCTGCACCCACCCTGTACCAATGCCACAGCTGTGGCTACTGACATCACATCTCTCACACACTTATGTAGGTCCCTCTGGTATACCTCCAAGGCAGCAGCCTGTAGTTGGTGATTATGGCTTATGTTCAGGCTTGCCAGTACAGCATAATGCCTGCTGTACATGTTCACGTATTGTTGTTGTTAACTGCACTGCATCACAGTGGTGACCATAATGGTGGATCTGAAGGGTATGTCAGACACCTGCAATATAACTAACATACTGTCATTGCAAAATGTGTCCACAGAGATAAACATAATGGTGGGCAAATGGCCTACAGTAGGGACACGTGTGAAACATCACTTTTATACAGTGTTACAACAGTGTATATACCAGTATTACAATGGCAGCTGTTACAGATCTACACTATGGCATATCATAATACTGTGGTCCGCAACCCTTAAAACCTGCAATGTGTTCCCATCTTGAGCAATGAGTGTGTAATATGGAATCGTAGGTTAGGGCAGCAAATATGGGGAATACATACCTTCCCAAAGACTGGAAAAATATGTGTACACACACTCCAGATAAAATATAGTGGAAGCAGCTTTTGAGATACTGACTGCATGCATTTGTCATGGAAATGCACCTTTCAGCAAGTACACATTCCTAATGTCACACCACGTATTGGTCTGCTGTCCAAGACGTTTGGCTATCAAATGTGCACACTTACCTGCAACAGAGGCAGGCGTGGCTTGCACATATCTTACATGACATGGTGTGGGCCCCATACCCAACAGGTAGCACCCATTAGCTGGATATGTAGCCATACCTCACCATTGCATATACCATGGCAAACTACAGTGCAGACAGTCATTTATGTGGCAAGGATGTATGGGACAGGAATGATGTAGAAAATAAACAGATGGCCATCCAAGACAGATGATGTCACATGTAGCAAGCTGGTCATGTGGGCTGCCTAGTAACATGCCACAACACTGAGGGGTGGCAGGAATGTCTAGCAAGTACTGACTGTGCAGTACCTGTGTCAGCAATTGCCCAGACTCTGCAAACATGTGGCCTATGGGTTAGGACAATCAGATGTGACAGTTGTACCACAGGAAACATCAGCCAGGCCTCTCTACAGGTAGTGTATGCATAACAGAAGAGGTCCCTAAAAGTCAAGCATTGCAATGTGTACTGGTGTACCATGACCACATTGGAAACCTATAGACAGTATCATGTAAGATACATGTGCTGTACAACCAATGCCTCACCCCACCTCAGGCCCACTATCCCCATCTGTACTGTGCCAGTGCCAATGTACACTTGTATGTTTGCCATTCATTAGCTGGGACTAGGCTGTTACACGTGGTGTTCAGTGTTTGGGACACTGCAAACTGACACACATGTGTAGGCCATAGTTGTCAAGCATCTGCAAAAAGGCTGAAGGTTGGGAGGAGGTGTCATCATGACACACCAGTGCACTGCAGCAGGGATCCTAAGGATGCTACGAATGGCTATATGCATGCAGAGTTGGGGGACATGTGTAGGGCAGACTGACCATATACTGGCAAATGCAGATGGCCCATGCTAGTATACCCCTGCCAGGAATAGTGACTGCTGTAGTACACATAACAGTAGGTGCAGCAAATCGTCATGATAAGGGCGTGCACACATATGCACCCACAAAGTGTATGCATCGAGGTCAGCATCAGCGCAACTAACACATTTGTTAGACACTGCATTTGATTGCACAGGACATATGTCACATATCATGCTCATGTAATGTTAACATATGCAGTGATGTGGTCCCATGGCATATCAAGGAAGAGGGCATCATATCAATAAGGGTGTGTACACTCCCCATAGCCATGGTAAGGTTTGACGGGTGTCAGTGTAATAGTATCATATTGGTCATACATGTACCGCTGATGCTGACATCTGTAAATCAGCCATCAGGCATTCACAAATTACATCTGTCCACATATCATCCCATATATGTGTTGGACAAACAGATAGGGGCTGTGAGCATTAGAGCAGACATAACTGATACAGTAATACACATTCAGCAATGGTGTGTACACCTGTGAGGTATGGTGCACAGTACATGGCAGGGTGCAGAACAGGTGCACAGCAATACTGTGTACATGGGTGCAGTGTTTCCCATGGGAAGAGGCATCACCTACTAACACAGCCCATGCATCACACACATGTATACTGTTGCTAGCATGGATTGACTATAGCTGCACTGCATGCTGTTGAGTACCATATGTTATGCATGTTGACAGATGGGTAATGGGAGGTCTATATGTACTATCTTTTGTGCAACCTCACCTGTAGGTGTGTGTGTGTGTGTGTGTGTGTGTGTGTGTGTGTGTGTGTGTGTGTGTGTGCGCGTGTGTATGGGGAGTTATTTTGTCTGTAAGTGAATTCTGGTGGAGTGGAGGGGGGTTGATGCATGTAGGATGTATGTGTGCATGTGTGTGTGTGTGTTTGTGTGGGTATCCATGTATGCACATGTGTGATTGTGGGGTTGTTCATACATCAGTACTTCCCTTTAGAATCATGCAGTACATGGACATGGACTGACACATGAGAGACCAGGAATACTTGTTTGATATGTAATCTCAGGACAGCTGATAGTATAATAAGGTCTGTAGCATGGAACATGCATTGGGAGGGAAACTAAACACCAGGTATACTGTTAAAATTGCAATCAGCAGAAAGGTGTATGACTACCCATATATGCAGTACTATAGATGCATTGGGGAATTACTAGACAACACCAGGGGATGTATCCGTATATTACTGTTGTTCACATAATAAGTTGATTGAGCAACAGATCTTGCATCTACTGAGCAATAGTTACGTATGACTCTCCAGTGCGTGACATTATTGAGTGACCGTAGTAGCCCCTAACATATGGGGGCCATGCTTACAATGTCCGGACATACCCAGGGTGAACACTGGATGGCAGCAGTGAGTCCTTGTAAAACCTAATCCAATCAGGTCAAAGAGGTAATAGAGTAACAGGTCATGTGTTGTGATCACTTGTCTAGGCATTTAGAAAAATGATACATTAATGAGTGGTATTAATGAGTGTATGTTTCCAAGTGTGATGCAGGATGGGGAACTTATGTGAATAAACTTGGGACAGTCTGTAAACTCAGGGACAGGTAGGTATTATGGTGGAATTTCAGTGTGTGTGTGAGTGTGTGTGTGTGTGTGTGTGTGTGTGTGTGTGTGTGTGTGTGTGTGTGTGTGTGTGAGCGTGTGTGTGTGTGTGCATGTTTGTGTGTGCGTGTGTTTGTGTGTATGTGCATGTGTGTTTGTGTGTGTGGGTGTGTGTCTGTGTGTGTGTATGGGGAGTTATTTTGTCTGTAAGTGCAATCTGGAGGAGTGGAGGGGGGTTGATGCATGTAGGATGTATGTGTGCATGTGTGTGTGTGTGTTTGTGTGGGTATCCATGTATGCACATGTGTGATTGTGGGGTTGTTCATGCATCAGTACTTCCCTTTGGAATCATGCAGTACATGGACATGGACTGACACATGAGAGACCAGGAATACTTGTCTGATATGTAATCTCAGGACAGCTGATAATATAATAAGGTCTGTAGCATGGAACATGCATTGGGAGGGAAACTAAACACCAGGTATACTGTTAAAATTGCAATCAGCAGAAAGGTGTATGACTACCCATATATGCAGCACTATAGATGCATTGGGGAATTACTAGACAACACCAGGGGATGTATCCGTACATTACTGTTGTTCACATAATAAGTTGATTGAGCAACATATCTTGCATCTACTGAGCAATAGTTACGTATGACACTCCAGTGCGTGACATTATTGAGTGACCGTAGTAGCCCCTAACATATGGGGGCCATGCTTACAATGTCCAGACATACCCAGGGTGAACACTGGATGGCAGCAGTGAGTCCTTGTAAAACCTAATCCAATCAGGTCAAAGAGGTAATGGAGTAACAGGTCATGTGTTGTGATTACTTGTCTAGGCATTTAGAAAAATGATACATTAATGAGTGGTATTAATGAGTGTATGTTTCCAAGTGTGATGCAGGATGGGGAACTTATGTGAATAAACTTGGGACAGTCTGTAAACTCAGGGACAGGTAGGTATTATGGTGGAATTTCAGTGTGTGTGTGTGTGTGTGTGTGTGTGTGTGTGTGTGTGTGTGTGTGTGTGTGTGTGTGTGTGTGTGTGTGTGTGTGTGTGTGTGTGTGTGTGTGTGTGTGTGTGTGTGTGTGTGTGTGTGTGTGTGTGTGTGTACTGTTATGCAATGCCAGACAGGTCTTAAAGTGCATTTCTTGTTTTCCCCTCACAGGTGGTGTGGTGGGGCAGGGTCCTTTCTGCACGCAATCTGATGCTGGTGTCCATACAGACACTGAAAATGATGATAGGTGTGTTGAAGCACAGGCGGGTTTGTCAGAGGCCAAAACTGTGCCATTGTTTGACATCCCCCTGCTATCCACCCCATCCCCACACACAGTCACAGTGCCTATAGATATCCCATCATCAGTGGCCATAGCAGAGGGACAGTTGGCAGTTGGTGGCAGTACACAGGAGAGTGTGGTATCTATGGCTGCTGTGTCTGGACTCAGCAGGCATAGCCGGATGTCTGGCAGGGCACCACATAGGCAGATGTACCGGGGTGCTCATGGGAGGGCTGCTGGTCATCCTGCCCTGGCAGAAGTGCCACAACTGGTACCACCAGATGCATGTTTCAGACTGTCATGGGGGGGTGCAGGCATGTATGGAACTGTACACCAGGCAGGGTCTGAGGCTGCAGATGGCTGCTTTATCATCTGTAAGTGACAACATCCATGAACTTGCAGGTGCCCTCTGTGATTATACAGAGGTCATGGATAGATGGTTGGGTGAGAAGGTAGGCCTCATCGACTGTGGATTGTCCATGCTAGAACATGTGTTGGGAGTGGGGCATGGATGTATGCCAGCAACACCAACATCTGGTGGTCGACGTGGACATGCAAGGACACCAAGCTGCTCCTGTAGTGGCAGTACCAGCTCCAGCACTGCAGGGGGGGGGGTGCTGTCCACACCACACCACAGTAGGCCACATGCAAATGGCCCTGGCCAGTCCCAGGAGGGACCTGGATCCAGCAGACATATGTCATCATCACATCAAAGCCTGTACCTGGACGTGCCCATGGAACCCCTGGCAGGCACAGTCCACATGTCTATAGCCAGTGGCAATGAACTGCACACCCTGCCAGGTATGGTCTGCAACTGTCCAAGAAACACCTGTATAAAGCAGCCACATGGCAGAACTATGTGCCTGCATACCCATACACTATACAAACACACCTAGGGCAACCCCATACCCACACACACCACATCACCACACCCATATCAGCAACTTACACCCCTCACCCACACACATGGTGTTAAACGTATGGCCCACCCTAGGTCTCCGGCAAACCAACAACACACCCTGTGCATATGATGATAACTGTGCCACATTCCTGTCATCCATAACGATGCAGGGACAGGCTAATATGGTTTTGATGCACACAGTGACTGTACTACAGTGTACCAGTGTAATGCTGTGTAACATGTCAGCAGTAATGTTTAATGCTTACATGTCAGGTAGTGTAGCTGTCCAGCCATGATGCATTCTGGCTGTTAGTAACACTGAGTGATTTTGGTCTCCATAATGTTATCCATTTGTGTTGTAGGTGTACATGTGTCAGCAGGAGGATGGCCTTCTGTCATATCTCACAAGGGGTATGGCACTGAGGTGACACCATGGCTGTGCCATATCCTGGGTACAGCTGAACACATGTCACAGGTCTGTATAACAGTTACTGCCTGTGCCACATGGACAGGTGACCCCCTGGGACATGTATATTCAGCAACCTGAAGTAGATCCCTCCACATACATGCACACTCTTACTTGGCAACACTGGGACTAGACCCCTACCTAGGTATGTAGTGCTACTGATGTGTGTGGCTTTAATTGCACCTACCACACAGCATTTAGGATGAGGTGTGTTCCAGGTTACATGTTACATGCAGAACATCCCCAGGCATGTACGGTATGGTAATGGGGGATGTAATGGTTGTATATGGACAATACATAGTGTGACATACCATCACATACACATTAACAGACACATAACATGCAGACACACATCTGAGAGACCTGAGCCTATCAGCGCTAACTAAC